>NW_022639594.1:82915-114854 GCF_010583005.1 Odontomachus brunneus
CGGCGGAAGTCCGCAAGACAGCCAATCAATATGTTGTTTTCCGTAAGAGCTAGAAAGTTATTACGGAAAGCAGCATATTGATTGACTGTCGCACGAACTTCCGCCGCGCGGTAAACGTTGCCGCGTTCTGTGTGCAGAAGCCATAACTTTTCCGTTATCGCATCACTTCACAGTACAGAAACAGAAAATAGACACCTAGTTTACATTAAAAGTCACATTGAAAAGCATTCGGAAATACTCGACACACGAAGGTACACGGTACCTCCACTACTTTCCCACTGAAATCACGAAAACACACGAGAGAGTGATGTTTTTGAACGCAGCCTAAATGTTGTTAGAGAGCCTAAAATCAGAGAGTTGTCAAATCGTCACGTGACCGGCTGCGCGCTGATTGGCTCAGGGCGCGTGGAGCTCCATCTGAGAGATATATGCAAATTCAAATAATTATATATAATACATGTAAATACTTATCAAACGAAAAAAGATACAATTCAGCTTTAAAATCCTTACCTATTTAATCTTCTTAATTTAATCTTTACGTTCTTCCTATCACTGTCACTCTAATAGCTCCTGCCTACAGGACGCGTAATGCTTGCCGCGTGGTGGGAGTCCATGCGACAACCAATCAATATATTTTTCCGTAAGAGCTAGAAGGTTATTACGGAAAGCAGCATATTGATTGGCTATCGCGCGAACTTGTGCCGCGCGGCAAGCATTACCGCGTTCTGTGTGCAAAAGCCATAATGCAGGATTTACACCGCGTCCGATATACGACGTTCGATATCCAATAGGAAAACAGCTTTCTAATAGAGAATTCAATTCTCCATTGGAAAGCTGTTCTGTTATTGGATATCGGACGTCGTACGTCAGACATCAGACGCGGTGTGAATCCTCCATAACCTTTCTCTCAAAATCATGCGCCCTGAGCCAATCAGCGCGCAGCCAATGACGAGTTGACGACTCTCTGATTATAGGCTCTCTAAAATGTTGTATGTCGATAGCTGCGTTCGCTTTGGACGCTTATGCGCTGTAAGCATCATTCTATCTTCTTCCCGCATGTAACAAGCAATAAAGATAGAATGACGCTTACACACATAAGCGCCCAAAGCGAACGCACCCGATGTCGGACGCAGTACTGGTAGGCTACTGGTAGTGGGGGTACTATATATACTGAGCGGCAGGCGCTACGAGTCTGCGCAAATGATAAACACGGAGAGAGTTATTGCCAACGATGGCGCGACTACCAAACAATACAAGCAGAGAACAACACACAGCCGGATGCTCTGTTGAACAATTGTCTGGAAAATATTCCCGAATATTCCTGCGTACATCTACGGGGTGTACAAAAGTTTTCGCTATTAGCTGCATGATTTTTTAATGCGCATCGTAATTTTCATACAAAATACATCCATCTAGGTAAATTGAATATTTTAATTAGCTTCTACACGATATTTCGCAAACTTTCGACTATTTTATCCTCAATTCTTTACCCGATTTTGCCTCTTTTAAATTGTTCTAAATGTAATTCTGTATTTCATCATTTCTTGGTCATGTCTTGCTTACATTTTATTATATTGATGCGTAATATACGATCACTTGCTGAACGTAAAGATCATATATATAGTAGGTTTTCTTTGATGTTTTTTAGTTGGTTTGTGGAATAAGTATTTATAATTATAATAAGTATTTATAAAGTAATTTGTATTCGACACGATATTCGAGAAATTTCGTTATCACTCAAAGAAAATTACTATTTGCACCGGTGCAACGTTCATGAGTTACTTGGCGCGACTATCGAAGAAAAACACAAGTGGAGTACAATACAAAATTGAGCAGTTCACCGAATAATTGTTTGGAATGTCTCCAAATATTGTTACATATATCTACAAGGTATATAAAAATTCTCACTATCAGTTACATGATTCTTTAATGTACATTCCTTTTTAAAATAACGAACACAAAACGATAATAACATTACATAAGGTTTAGCCTAAATTTCAATTTAAATCAATATGAATCAAAAAGATGATTGATTCACATTGAAATTCGGCCTAAATGTAATGTAATCTTTGTAAGTTTTGTATCTATTATCAAACAGAGATCATAAATATGCAAAAGTATATCCATCCAAAGATTGAATATTTTTATTAAGTTTTACATGTTATTTTGCAAACTTTTGTCTATTGTCGTATGTCCCCAATTCTGAGTTCTTTTTTAGATATATAAAAAAAAGAATTCTTTTCACTGAACTAAACTCGAAAGAATTTTTTTTGTATTTAAAAATGAACTCAGAATACGTGACACTCAATTTTGTTTTTTCGAAATTTTCACATAATTTTCCCATAATTCCCCACGACTCGCTTGCATTGTATTATATCGATGCGTTTACTTGCTAAACATTAGACTTGTATACATTGTAGGTCTTCCTCGGTGTCCTCGGGCTGGCTGGCGAAGTAAATGGTTCATGCTCGATACGGTGTCAAGTTACCCTCACGATGCGGTGCGCAACGAGAGAACCACGGGAACCGGTCTGCACCCGATGCCGAACACCACGATAATATTCCAGCGCGAATCGTGAAAGCTACGACATGAATCGCGAAACTATCCCATTGATCTGGAGAAACGCGAATTCGGGACTGTCGTTATTATTTGCGACTCTATGTATCGTTGACATTTTCGGTGTGTTTCCGATCATCGCTTTGCCATGTGCAATCGTCCAATGTGGTAAGTTGCTCTTTGTAATTCTCGTACAAAACCGCAATCGACGAGATATTATCGCAACGGAGAAATTATTATTAGGTGACTGTAAAAAGTTGTTTTGTGAAGAAACTGAGTTCTCCGATTTTTTATTCATTATTCTCTCGGAATTCTCGCTAGAGATCTCTTTTTAATTGTCATTTTTACAAGAATATTAATTGTATATTAAGTAAAAAATCTGTTATCTATTGATAAGAAGTGAGATATTGTGGATATTTTACAGAAATAAAGGATATTTATATTTGAATGACATATATAGTATTTATTAAATTTACGATTTTCGATTGTTATGAGTTTAACTCAATGGAAATTTACGTATTACGGGATTTTAATTCTTTCTTATGAAGCTGTTATTGTTTTGTTTCTTTGGTGTCAATTGCTGAGGTCGTTGACCCTATCTGTTTATATCAGAAATATTGTATAGAGATATCGTTATGTTAGTATAACGTACAGAGAGATGTAATATAATATAACATAATATAAACGGGCAGTTCATACGCAGAAAATATTAGTTTATTCTAACAATAATAGTTTTAAGTATAAAGAAATTAAAAGAGAAATATATGTGTATCATTAGGATTATATGGGATCCCACTGGTGCTGATTGTCTTTGGTTTGCAAATTTATACCGCCACTTTGCTGGGAAGATCATGGATCATCGCCAGTAATCTGGATCCGCAGATCTCACGGAAGAATCGGTACTGTTACGAACTCTCATTCGCGATAGTGTAGATATCACGATAAAGGAAAAAAGCCGGATAAGAATATAAAGACAAAGGCTTCTTTCGATAAATTAATTTAGGAACAAAAATTTCACGAGCATCTTCAAAATTCCGGAGGAGATTCGTTCGAAATTATTCTTCGGTAATTCGTAGAAAAATAATTGATTCTGTTTCTATTCATTAATCGTCCTTTAAACGTTCGTGTTGTGTCTAAGTTCGTGTGTTATTTAAAAGAAACAAACATTTAAAAATTATAAATTCTATATTGTAACGTGACTAAAATTGCAGCTACCCTCTCGCTGCTGTGACAGAGTTAACGTTGGGTTCGCGTGCACGATCTATCGTCACTGTACTTCTGGATCTGACAGTCTTCGGTTGCGGTATTCCCAATCTGCTGGTCGGTGAGTAAAGATATTTTATGTTGTATTAACGTGTGAGAAGTGTGAAAATTTTATTGTATTGCGTTCTATGAAATTGACTTCACGATTTTGCGCTGCTATTAATATATCCACATATTATTTATATGCGCAGCAAGTATAATAATCATTCGTTCGTCTTAAAGTTTTCTATTATCGAATTTTTTGTCGAAAAAACAGAAGTTAGAGATTTATCAAATCTTTATGGATATAACTTCGAATTTTCTCCTAAATAAAAAACTGTGTATTTCGACGTTCGGTATATTAAATACAGATTGTTTCTTAGCTTCGCAGAACCTACACCTATTCGGACTCAAAGTATCAGGACTGCGTTTCGATCTCTCTTTCTGTTATTGGCTACTGATAGTTGGCGTATTACTTTGTCCGTTAATGTGGTTAGGCAGTCCGCGAGATATGAAGTAAGAGGATAAAGATAATATAATTAGTAAGCTAATATAAGCTACTTTTTATATTAAATTCAGATAAAATAAAATTTGTATAGATAACGTTTGATAAATTATTTATTTAGATATCTAGGAAAAATCATGTTATAGAGCTTTTTTGTACTTTCTCTCTTCCCCTCTCTATCTCTATATGTATGCATATATTTAATATTTATTAAATGGTTATAGATGGGTGGCGACGTGCTCTAGTGTAGCGGTTAGTTTAACAGCGATATTAGTATGGTGGGGTATTATAACTGATGATCGAATGTCCAATGCCACACCAATATCTACTTCCCCGACGTGGGATAAATTTATATCCGGGTATACAAACTGTCTTATATATAAACATGCACTATATAAATCTTTTTGTAGAAATCTTTTCCAATATATAATTATGAAATAAATTATTGATATATCAATTATACATCTATTTTTCTCTTCATAGTCTTTTAACCGTTAGTATCTTTCGTCTTTTTATCAGAAGTTCGATTAATTAAGTAATTGACAGTTGTGCGTACAAATTTTCAGTTACGGCATGCTGGCCTTTCAGTTCGACGTGCATCCAACACTAATGACGATACAAGTCGATATGCGTCGACCCCGAGACATCGACAAAGCCGTTTTTTTCTCTTTCATAAGTAAGAGATCGCTGTATAGTCTCTGAAGAGTATATTTAGTATATTTTTCATATTAATTCTATATTGCTTTTTGCGCAGCGAGCGGATCCCTGTTTGCCGTTACCGTTGGATTAGCTGTGTGGAAGTACGGCGACAGCACGACTGCGAATATCCTCGAAGCTATGCCATCAGGATCAGTTACTAACATCGCTGTGCTGTTGGCCGCCCTTCAACTGTGCTTCTCCAGCGTAATCGGCTATTCGGCGCTTTTCCAACATTTGGAGGATCAATGGAGTGTGCAGAGAAGTAAGCGTAGAAATATTTTTCATGTGTTACGACATTGTGATGTCTGACTTGAAAAAAAAAAAACTTCTTTGATACACACATAGTCTCAGTGTTCATTGTCAGTTCTGTGAAAATTGCTCGAATTTACAACTTCTCGTTTCTAAAGAACGAGATCTGAAATTATATATGTGGAAAGAAATTTGTAGTTCAATGTTTTTCCTAATTCATAATTTGGAATGAAACTTAATTTCATGCCTTACTACAACTCGTATTTACAATTCGTTGTATAGTTTTAGATTTGAATACACAAATTGTTGTAATAGACTTGGATGTTTAAAATAATGTTTATTACAATATTAACAGCCTTCGGATGGAAACGATGCGCCATGAGGTCGGCGGTAGTTCTTCTCAGCGTAGCCGTGGGCGAATCGGTGTCACGATTCGACATAGTCATGGCTTTAATCGGCGGATCGTTGACCGGATCGCTAGTGTTCGTGTTACCACCTTTGATATATAATCGAGCTTTAGCTTTGAAACAGAAGTCGACCCAAGCAGCGATCACACGAGAAATTCACTCGAGTTCTCGTAGAAAACTCAGCGATGAAGAGGAACACTCGATGGATTCCGAAGCTCATTCGCGTTCGATCTACTACGGTTTTCTAAGTGCCACGAATAATTCTCGCAGGTATTAAACATACACGCACTAACACGAATATCTAGATGCTTTATATTAGAAGCTTACAAATGTTCATCAGATCGTTGATGATTTCATTGGCTCAAAAAATGAATTATTTTATCAGAAAAAAGAGGATAATGATACTTTGATTTGATAAGTGCTATTTTACTATTACTAACAAAAAATATAAATTCGACGAACTTTTGCAAGCCTTAATATCTGGATACATCTAAAGCGATTGTTGCATTAGTCACCAATACTTAAATATTACATCAAAGTTTCGCGATCAAATTTCTCTGAATACTTCGAAAATATGTCTTCTTATACTTATTATACTAGTTATAATAAATATAAAGTTTACCGATACTTAACAACTATATTGTTAGTATTATATTAACTTGTTAGTATTAACTTAGCAATACGGTTTTATGAAAAAAAAATTGTTTTATGTCTATTATAAGAAATGAAAATATTTGATGAGTCGCACATATATTGAAATTCCAAATTTTCGACAGATATACGTATCTCTACTACGACGATTTAACGGACGATAAGATAGATTCACAATCCAAAGAATTTATCGATCGTTACAAAGATGATCGAGGCAAGGGAACTACTGAAATTCCGCTGACCAACACGCATCCGGAACATCCGCATCTCGTCGATGCCGCCGAATCGAATAGAATTCGAAACGTGAAACCCGCGGATAGTCCACGAGAAGAAATCACGGAGAAAACATTATTAAAGAAAAGTGAGAGATCGTGCGAGAGGATGGTTAAATGCTTCGGCTATTTTATCGTGGCAATCGGTATTACAATAACGGTGTCCTCAACGTACGTCAACGTCTGGAATACTATACGTTATGTGCGTTTTACGCCGCCATGCATCATCAACGCCACTGCAAGTCAAATCTCCGCCTCATAATCGTAATTTTGGAAAGAAGTAAGCAAAGTGCTTACACACTAGTGTTACAAGTAAAAATAATTTTATAGAAAATAATCGAGTCATGTAATCTTTTTGTTTCTTTGTCCTCCTCTATTTCTTTCTCTCAAGTTGAATTTGACATTAACATCAAGTGCGGTTCGATCGTTATTTTATAAAATTCTTATATTTTCTTTATATTTATTTTGCAACATGTTTGAGCGTATATATCAAGTTTACAACTTGTACATTAATTTGTTGTACATAAACAAACAAATTTTTACAATCTCTATATCCACTCAATTTACTCAATTTATTCAATTTAACAAGCACGCGCATATATATTAAGTATTGTAAAATAGTTAATATTATATCAGTCACGAATATTTACTTTAAATTATCGCACTTAATCTCGCACTCACGCTTCACACATCGACACACATGCACGCCACCTAACTAAATCCACCAGTTACGGATATTAAATTTTCGATAAATGTAAAATAATATTCTTAAATGATCAGTATATTAATATTATTTTGGCAATTGTACGACAAAATAATAATAGTAATATACAAATGCAAGTAAAAAAAATTATTATAAATTTTTACTATAAATTGTTATAAATTCCAATTTTTTCATTATAAAGAATTAAATCTACCATAAGACATAGGTAACATAAAAGATGAATTATCCAACAACCTATTAAGTGTGATATTGGACGTATCGTCATATGTTACAGCAGGTGCTCCTACATGATAACCAGTAGCTTCTTTCGCCTTGATACTCTTTATGAACACAGTAAAAAAGATACAAAGACTTCTATTAAAAATGGTACAAGTACATACACATTATTGTTATTAAATCTTTGTATATCAAACGCAATATACAGGATGTTGGAAAACAACATAGCACACATTTATCTGTGTTCCTCAGACAATTCTAAGAATAAAAGTTCATTCAAGTAAACATATCCGAAACGGTTTAGTTTTTGAGATAGAAGGCTTTGAAAATTGCAATTTTTTTTTTGTAACGATAATAACTTAGAAACTAATGACAATTAAATAAAATTTGGCATATGTCTGTGCTTAAGTAAACTTTTTCTGAAAATGCCAAAAAGGTTTTGAATGAAAACTAAAAATAAGGGTAATAGAAAAAGCATGGAGTAGTTTTAACCTTATCTTTGTGAAAAAAAAAAATTTTGTTTAAATATCAGATTTTAAAAATTCAATGTTTTTAAGACAATTTATTATTATTATTTATTATTATTATATTATTACAAAAAAAATTGCAATTTTCAAAGCTCTCTATCTAAAAAACTTATTCATTTCAAACACATGTTTATATAAACTTTTGTTCTTAGAATTGTCTGAGGAACACGTAGATAAATTTGTGCCATGTTGTTTTTCAACACTCTGCATATCACATTAAAATGATGCGATTATTTTATAAAACCAATTTTTAGTTTTTGTAAAATGTCCGCGAATTTCTTATCTGTAGCGAACTTACAAATATTCTAAAAACTGAATGATTTATTCTAGTGAGCCGTGGTAAAAAAGATGAAAAGTGTGTGTTTAATTTAAAGCATTTAAAGTTCATATTTTTCCACTGCAATACTGATTAATAATACCAGAAATAAGAAAATTCACACTTAAAATAAAAAAAAATATATCTATAAAATGACATTTGTAATCGACCGATAAAACTCGGTCTACAATAGGTATAATAAAACCTTTAGTCTTTTGATGTAACAAGTAAACCTACCCAAAAGTTATACTTCAATTTCTTTCTAATTTGGCACAAGTGAAAAAGTACAAAAAATATTTAGGTCATATTTTTTTATTTTGGTCCACTTTGAGTTTCACGGGCAGTTTATAGCTTTTTAATGTTCTTATTCCTATCATTAACAAATGCATAATAAAATGCATAAAAAATAAAATTGAATCCAAGATATAGACGTTTTTAATTTGCTGATTATGAATATAAAATCAAATGTGTAAAATTATTTGTATAAATAATAAAATGTTTAAACAAAACATGTAAAAAGTTGAAAAAAAAATTATACAAATTTCTCGGTTTCGCCGAGATTCGAACCATTTTTTATTAATTTAGTACAGATTTGAAATATTTCAGTTGGAATCTCGGCTAAAAAAAATTTAGAATGATTCGTGTCTCAGCTATGCCGATTTTGTTAAAATTATTTAACTATATCTTGTATTCAATTTTATTACATATGCATTTTTACTGCACTTGATGATAGGAGTGAGAACATTAAAAAGCTATAAACTGCCCGTGAAACTCAAAACGGTCAAAATGAAAAAATATGTCCTAAATATTTTTTGTATTTCTACATTTGTGCCAAATTAGAAAGAAATCGGAATGTACCTTTTGGATAGGTTTACTTGTAAGCTTTAAATTATAACATAAATTCTAATAAAAAGTTTCCCGCACTGTCAGAAATCGTAATACAGTTTAAAACTTATTACGACTTTAGGTAGCACGGAAAACTTTTTGTCGGAAATTACATCAGGATTAAGAGCAAAAGGTTAAAGATTAAAGGCTATATCTATATTATAGATTAAACCCAATATTCCGATCTATAAAATACTTTGAAAATTTTCCTTTTCTTTTAACAGTTGATATATAGTTTAATGACAAAAGAAAAGGTGAGAAAAGATAGATTAAAAAAAGAGACTACATTATGTTACATTAATTTATGACAAAATGTAGTGTATGTAATTTCTACTGAAAGCCGACAACGGCCGAAATGTTTAGAAATTTATCATATATATATTAAAAAAACTATTCACAACCAAAATCTAATGTTGGCTCTCATATATGTGTGTGTGTGTGTGTGTGTGTGTGTGTGTGTGTGTGTGTGTGTGTGTGTGTGTGTGTGTGTGTGTGTGTGTGTGTGTGTGTGTGTGTGTGTGTGTGTGTGTGTGTGTGTGTGTGTGTGTGTGTGTGTGTGTGTGTGTGTGTGTGTGTGTGTGTGTGTGTGTAGATCTCAATTTGTTTTTTGATTATACATCGGAAAATTCGTTATTCGTTCTTTTGATTATACAAATTTGCTCGATCAATCGTAAGTAATAAATAAAAAATTTTATGGATCTTATCTTTTTATTTTAACATATTTCAAATGAATTTTTGAGTTTGTATTTTCTTGTTTCTGATGTCATTAATCAAAAAAATTATTAAGTAAGACATTAGAAATTGAGATATTACCTGAGGTGGATGGTGAGCCAGAGCGTCCCGAAGAATGTTACTTCTATTCGATATAACAGAATGGCCCTCATTCATGCTTAGAGGCATCTTAAATGCTGTCAAAGAGGTTTGTTGCTCCATCGAATGTTTATAGGCTATGTACGCTACGAAATATTATTTTCATAAAATATAAGATAGCATGGAATTGATGTTTGAATTACAGGATAAGTGAAATTACCAGGATTTGTTGTTAATGATGAGACTTTAGCTACTGTAGGATAAGTTGGTTTAGACTGTTCTGGAGTCTCTCTGGATGGTTGCAACATAATTGAGGAATAATCGTAATTTTTTTTACTCGGACCGATCGAATTCTCAACTAACCAAAGGAAAAGAGAATTTTTTATTAATTTGAAGAAAAAAGAGGAGAGTCATTCCTCTCCTATATTGAAAATGTTATATTTTTTTAAAGCTCCTACTTCCTTGCTGCAATAATCTTAGTTAATAATGTCAGAGGCGGGGAAATATATGTCGATTATTTATGATTACATAAAATATGTAATAATCAATAAATAGCTATAAAACTAACATGATACGTAATCTATATAATCTATATAACCTATCTTTTTTTGTTTTGTCATGTTAATTTTATTTATTATTTTTAGGCAAAGTGTCACTTTATGGATATATCTTTTTATTTCAATATATTTTACATGTATTTTGGATTTGTTTTCTCGCTTCTGACGTCATTAATCAAAATAACCACAACAGGGAACCAAGAGCTTTAATGTGAGAAAGTGATTAAAAAATTTAAGAAATTTGTTCATTCATTGTTCACGATTTTTCGGGAATAACTGAATAACCTTGTAGCTTCTTTAGGCTTTATATAAGCACAAATATAATAAAATATCTATGATTTGTTGCTTTTACAAGAGTCTTACATGCAATCTATAATACAATTTGCAGGGTGTACAACTTTATATACTTACTAGAAAATGATAGAGGATTCTTAATTGGAATAGATGATGGTGCTTTACATACTGATGTGGGAAATATATTTCCACGTAGAGGTATATTTCGTGGCATAAATGTTTCCTTAGTAGATCCCTAAAGTAAAAACTGGGACATTAATTTATACAATAGAAACACTTGAGATTTTAGCTGAAGATTAGTTTACAAATAAATTACTTACAGTTGTTAATATTTGTTGTTCAACAACACTAGATTCATGTAGAGAACCAATATTTCGTGTTGTTGGTAATAGTTGAGGATGTGTTACTTTAGTATTCACTGTCGAATATATTCCTACAGTCGATACTTCTGAGTATATACTAGAAAATCAAGATTTCATTATATAAAGCTTATAATTATCAAACTTTATACAATTAGATATCACAATTAACATAATAAACAAACTTGTTCTCTTTTGCAAATTGTTTTCTAGTTCCTTCTTCATGCAAAACTCTCTTCAGTTCTGTAAACAAATCATGCTTCTCCATTTCCAACTCTGAGATTTCACCGTGCAAATTATTGATCTGTTCTTGTGTCTCACCAAATGTCATTACATCTTGTTTCTGTTGGCGTTCCCTTTCTTTACGCAAACGTTCTTCTTCTTCATCAGCTTCTGGAGTTAAATACACAACAGTGTGAATTTCAAGTACTATATAAGTTATATCAAAACAAGTCAATTTTCTTCTTTCAACTTTTATTTTACCTTGTTTTTTACGTTGTCGTTCTCGCATGATGTGAATCTTTAACGCTTGCCACATTCGCTGGTTACATTGCGAAGCTCCAACCAGTACTGATGGCATTTTCTTAACTTCACAGTTTTTCCTAACCTTACTCAAGTCACTCTATTATGTTAACTTATTATACTAGTTACTTCCAGAATCATGTCTTTAAATCAGTTTTTCAGAAACTTCCGAAAATTATATCTGATTGTTTATATTGTATACTTCCTCAATAATTGACTGAGTGCACCTAACCATTAGTGACCTTATGTCATTGCTCTGTTTACATTGTATAGTTTCAGTTTCAATATATGGCTGAGCACACTGGACTCATTGTATATCCAAATGTATATTTAAGTGGTCTGTTTTTTTTAACTGCTCTGTTGAACTGGTGCAATATATTGAAGTGAGACAAAGGCGTTCAGCAGAGAAAGCTACTTTGCAACTGTGTAAAATTCGTGAATCTGATTGGTACATGCTCTTGGATTCAACCAAAATTAAGAGCATGCTCCAATTAGATTCACGAATTTTACAACAGTTACAAAGCAGCTTTCTCTGCTGAACGCAGCCATTGGTACATGGGTACGGTCCAGCGAGCGCTGCAAATGCTTTGTAGCGTTTTTACTTCTTTCTCTTTCTTCATTCGAATCTGAAGAATAGAACAAGAGGGAGAAACGTGCGCAGCATTTATTGTTGGATGCACCCTTTAAGTAC
The DNA here is from genome assembly GCF_010583005.1 of Odontomachus brunneus. NCBI lineage: Eukaryota > Metazoa > Arthropoda > Insecta > Hymenoptera > Formicidae > Odontomachus > Odontomachus brunneus. The sequence goes on from NW_022639594.1 coordinate 95,398, forward strand.
AGTCTTAAGATGTCATGAACCAATCACAGAGCTATATTCGCATCTTAAGACATTACTTAAGACGGTCTTGAAATAAGATTCGACTATGAATACCGCCCTTAGTATATTCTATAGGAAAATATATTCAGCAGTTTGTGAAGTACGCCAATGCGGCGTGATTGTCGCTGATCGTTTTCTTTGAAAGATGGAGAAACAATTTGCAGCCTGCCACGAATGTATTTTGTCGAACAGATTTAAACTTCAGGAATTCAATATTACATGATTTGTAATTTGTGATCTTGAAGAAAGTGAAGTAATAATGAAATATGAAATGAGACTGAATAATTAGAATTAAAGCAGGTATGTTTTTATAGCGACCATCATGTGTAATGTTCAATAGACACTAATAATAAACAATCATCATTATTTGTATAATATGAATATTATGGTGTAATATGAAATAATATTTGTTATATAACATAACATTGATTGTATTTATATTTACTTATTAATTGTTTTGTGTAATTGATATATAATTATATTTGTATGAAGAAAATTTTTACTGTTTATTAGCTATCAACTTTCAACATGTTGCATGAGATTTTACTATCACTATGGGGATGTTCAACTAGTGTATCGGAGATAATAGAGACAGACGTAAGAACATATTGTATATTAAAGCAAAATGAAACAGAAGATTAAGTATTGCATATTTTTAGATATATAATACACAAAAAATAATATACAATCTATATATAATATACACAAAGATAATATATAATCTACATTAGTATTTGAAACTATAATACTACTATATATAATACTATATATACTACTAAATATAATACTACTATATAGTAATACTACTTATGTATAATTTATTAATCTTTTTTAGTCTGTAGATCTTGAGAAATACTTACATCCTGGAGAACAAGCACTACTCAATAGGATATTAGATATAGTAAAAGAGTGCAATGTTATACGAGGTTTTATACGTGAATATTCGATACATGGTCAAGATACAAAAGGTAAGATGTTAGTGATATCCAAAGCTTGATATAAAACACTCTCTGTTACATAATTAATTAACATTTTATATTAATGTTTTGCAGAAAATATAACTCCTGGTCTTTATGCCCGTGCTCTGTGTGATGGAATGGACCAGGCACTGGAACCATTTCGTGAAGAAATAGTTAAGTTAGAAACTACAGTCTTAAACAACAATTATACTCCTCTATCATTAATCCTCTGCAGCGTTGAGAACTATACTTGCTTGTTCTCTGTTTTACATTCTATTATTCGTGAAGTAAGTATATGTTTCTTTGAAGAAATCTTATACTAATAAATTTTGTATGCTAATCAATGTATTTGATGCAATCATTTGCAACCCATTTGTTTCAGATTCGTACACAGAAACTGTATGGTTGTAAATTGTTGCAATGTTTACATCAGCGTATGCATACTGGTATACCCAAGATCAACTTTGCTTTGAAACTGTAAGAAATTTTTAATGAAGCCCGGAATATTATTAGCAGTGTTTTTATCTATTTATTTTCAGGATGGTTCATAACATTCACATTGTTTTCTACAAGCATTTAACAAGCTGGCTCTTATATGGACAATTGGAAGATGTTCATAGAGAGTTCTTCATACAGAAAGTATCAGACTGTGACAGAACCTTAGTGCACGTGAAGAGTAAAGACGACGTTGATACACGCGAATTGTCGATCAGCAAGAAATCAGACGTTGATATGTGGGACTACAATGTCCAGATCGACATGCTTCCATCATACATCAGGCCATCGTTGGCAAACAAGATTTTGACTATTGGTCAGACCGTCATTATGTTCGGAAACGATCCCAGACAGAAAAGAGGTAATATCTTTAGAAAAACGACTTCAAAATTCTTCAAAATATGCTACTTAATTATTGATATTACTTTAGGTAATAAATTTGCTACTTAATTATTAGTATTACTATAAAAATTACAAATTAGTATTATTATAAAAATTACACAAAGAAATTCTAATACTCGATCATTTAGATTTTAGCATGACGTCTAAGACGGAGAATTCGGTGTGGGGTGACAAGGAATACGAATTCTTCAGAAAACTTCAGAATCTTCAAGCGAAGTCCGTCTTCAACATCGTCGAGTTCGATCGCACGATCAACGAGTTGAAGCAATGCGTGACCGAGCTTCTGTGGCACGTCGCTGTCGAAGAGGCGCAACTGATGCAGCAACTCAGGCTGGTGAAGGAGTTCTTCCTAATGGGGCGCGGTGACCTGTTTCTTGAATTTATCAAGCTCACAGCACACATCCTTAACAAGGCGCCGACGAGTCACACGTCTAGAGACATTAATCTCGCATTTCAGATAGCATTGAGGAAAATGCATTTGAACGACGAAAGTGCAATTGACAGTTTTAACTTCGCTGTGCCCGTACCCCCTTCCGAGAACGAAGACACTGATACAGATGCCACCGATTTTCCTGATGATGAGAGACAAGATCCTAATGGTATATATTTGCAGCATTTAATCGTTATATCTTATTTCTGAGATGTTTAAGATAACGTTAAAATCGAATTTTTTCTTCAGAGAAACGTGGCTGGGGTACAATTATCTTAAAATATAAAGTCGTTTGGCCGTTGCACTTGTTGTTTAGTCCAGTCTCATTAAGCGATTACAACACTCTGTTTCGCTTTCTGTTGAGAGTTAAGAAAACACAGATAGATCTGTGGAATTTATGGAGTGAACATATGCATTACAAAAACATGTAAGTGATATCAATCAGAATTAGACTTTATTATTTAAAATTAGAATAAGAATCTTGGTTTAATAAGAATTACGTTGAATGAAACTTATTATTATCCGTGAAATTTATTACGTCGAATTATCCATGATTTTCACAGCAAAGTTTTTATAATTGCAGAGATATCGGCGTCATCCAGTTGAGAAATAATTTGATTTTTATTATCGACAATTTGCAGTATTATCTGCAAGTAGACGTGGTGGAGAGTCAGTATACTGTAATGGAGACAAGTATGAAAAGTACACGAAATTTCGAAGATATACAGAAGGCGCATTCTGTGTTCTTGGCTAACGTCATGTCGCAGACCTTTTTGTTGGGCAGTGGAGCGGGAAAGAAAAATCCAGTAAGTCCAAAACTAAAATTACTTATAAATTTTAAAATTCTGTCTGATTCAACAAGCCATTTTTATTGAAGAAAATTCGATGGGAGATTTACCGAAGAATCGATGAAATAGATAAAGATTAGGCTGAAGATAATTTGTACATATATAACTTGCGATATATTTATTAAATCGTTTTCAATTTTTAGGTGAATAAGCTGATACATCTTTTGTTACGGCTATGTGACGACTTTATTTTGCAAGCATCCATGTGGGAAGTTGGAAATTTACTTTTAACGGAGAAAGAAGAACTCAAAACGTTATGTGAGACACTAGACAGCGTAATGAATTGGTTGACGAAAGCACTGAACAAAGTACGTGCGCAACCCAGTGGGGAACATTTGGCTCGATTAATATTGAGGCTCGATTTCAATAGATGGTTTAGCAAAAAAGTTTGAAGGAAGTGATTTGTGTAATAAATTATAAATAAGACGATATACTAGAAAAAGAAGATTGTATTACATTCTTTGTTAAAAAAATTAAATTATTGGATCCCCTGAAGATCCAAATAAATGAATTTGAAAAAAAATTACATAATTCATTTCAAAGGATATTTACATATTCTTTTTCCATAAGTCGTCTTGTACGTTTTAAATCTATAGTGCTTTCTTACATTAAATAATTTGTATAGTTGAATGATTAATTGGAGCATAATTAATCTAGTTTCATTCAGTTTAGTTGTTACAATGATGCTCTATGTAGATCATTCTTAAATATTTGTACGGTAAAATAATACTAATAGCGTTACGAGAAAGTATATGTTCATAAAATAATGTACATCATAACAATATATTTATTAATTTTTTCATTTTAAATAATCGAGCGCTTTAATTATTTTGTCGTCGCAACGATGAACATTAAGAACACTATGATATAATGGCGAATTATAAAATAATTGTTCTTAAATATTAAGACGAGCATTGCTCGAGAGATCTTTAGAAATCAGCGATATCGCCTAATACTCTCATTATAGGAATGTTTATATTGTTTCTATCGGATGAAAATGACATTTTTAATCACTGTCATCATTGTAATCATCATCGTCGTACTCGTGTCTGCCGTCGTATCCACTTTGTTGCGATTGTATCGCGTTTTTGATGGACGCGTCGGACGCCAATTCTTCCGCGATAAAACCATCCTTGTTCCGTAACAACACGTCCACGTTGTGTTCCAGCAGTAAATTTATTACTTCCAAGTGTCCGTGACTCGCCGCCACATGCAACGGTGTATCGCCCATTTTATTCTACGATTAACGGGAGATATTAGGAATATAACATTAGAGAAAATGAAGTACTGATAATATATCAATATAACGCGATAATATAATGAATACTATAGTATAATGAACACATAAGTCAAAGTCCGTATTCATATTTTAAATTCCGTTAAATATTGTTAAATGTTTGTTGCACCTACACTTAACGATATTAAAATAAGAGAACATATCTCTAATTCTCTAAATGTATCATTTAAGTGCGTCATCTGTACCTGAGCATTTACTGCAGGATTTGGTAAATTAAGGAGCTCCTTTGCGCATTCCACATGGCCAGTGCGCGCTGCCCAATATAACGGTGTATTTCCGGCTGCGTCTAAGCCTGTCCCTGATATACCCTGTTTCAAGTATTCTCTTAGGAAAGATATATTGCCACGTCTCGCAGCATCATGTAGTGGTAATTCAATTTCTTGTGTTTGTTCTTCGACTATTTTAATAAGAGATAAAGATAGAAGATGAGAGATAAGAGTTAGAAAATTAAAAAAATTAATACAAGAGGATGCAATTTTTCTAACCATAAGCGACAGGTATAAGTCCTTTTTGGTTTCCACATTTCGCTGTCCACCAGTTTGGATCTACATCTTTATCGTATACATAAAGAAGATCACCTTCGTCAAACGACAATTCGTTCGCCTGCCAAGAGAAAATATTATTCCATGGGTGCGTTGTGACCACAAAATGTAAGAAACATATTTCATTTTATTTTTGATAGATCATTGTGTAAGAGAAGTACTTACATGTTGTGCAGTGTACTTGCACAGAGCTCTGACCACTTTTACCCTGCCTTAAAGATAAAAACATAACGTTAATATTGATAATCGATATTATATTATGTTAGAAATGAACATTGTAGAGCTACAAAACTTAATATATTATATATGCACTGGATCGTTTGATTAAATTGCTAGTCTCTTTTTTAATTCACGTATCAATTATCGTAACATTTCTAGTCAGTGAAAGATCAATATAACGTTTTTTAAATAACTGCAACACAATTTTTATAAATTCTTTTAGATTGTGTTTCTTTACATATAATTTAAAGTATATAATATCACTCTCTGAATTTTCTTAAGATAAATTGAAGTATTGGATCAAGGTATACCATATAACCTCAAAATTATATATGTTCGATTTTTTTATTGAGCTTTAATAACTTAAATATAATTAATTTAACATATAATATACATAATCCTGTAATACATGGAAGTACATACACGTACAGAATCATATGTAAATGTTAGAGTTTTTCTCATTACTTAGTAACCATCACTTAATAAAAAGTTAAGGAAGGCTCCAGATTTTATAATGAATAATCAGATATTTTAAATTATCCACGAATAACATGAGAAGTTATTGGATAAAGACATCAACTAATATATCACCGTTTTATAATATTTACCAGGTTTCCAAGCAGTTTTGGGTGGTGTAGGTGTTTTTACAAGTATACTCATGACTGTGTGCAGCCTCTATCATCATAATAACAACCCAATGACTCACACAGTCTTATTGGCCGTAATACATAGAAATACGTTGTATACTTGTTAATACATACACTTTTGAAAAATATGAGTTATCATCTAAACTCTCTTCTTTGCAACTTTCATGAATAACACCATATCTGAAGAAAGAGCTAATTATTTAGATAGTAATTTAATATTTCCATAGATATATGTAGCACAAATTGTGTATATTATAAAAATTCAAAAGTGATATTGAGTAATAAAAGAAAACTCCATGTATATTATCTAAGAGAAAAACAAAGTATACATATATACGCATAATTATTATATGAACTACTTACTGAAAAATACAACCAAGACAAAAGCTATCATGATCCACACCCAACATCTCCACTTGGAATTAGTGTGTTCTTCCAGTTTTAAAGATTCTTTTTTCAGTTTGACAGCATTAATATCTGTCAATTTATCTGATCTTTCTAGTGTATTGATATCCTTCTTTATGATGGCACTTGCTGCTAATGCATGTTCTTTCATATTACTGGTCATGGAAAGCATATTTTCAGCAATTTTCTCTTGGATATTACGATTATATTTCAAGATAGCATCTAAATCTTCATCTTGTATGTTAGAGTTTGATAATCTCTGTCGCACACCATCCTTATTTATACCTGTAATATGTGACAAATTTAACATTGAACACAATATGTAAGAACATATTTCGATCATATATACATATTTAAATCTCAAAGAGACAGTTACCTTTATCAGCATGAAATAACTCTCCACGTAACTCACGATTGTATTTTGCAATGGTCTTCTGATGTATTTGTGTTGTGATATTTGTACTAGCAGAATCATTTACCAAAGTTGAATTCTTTGATAGTAATTGTGCAGCTGCCACCCTTTCTACTGGATTCGATAATTTCATTGCATTTATTACTCCTTTCAAAAAATCTATCCGTTTGGTATAGCCCACTATGGAATCTTTAGATGGTTTACTGTGGTAAAAAACCAACTTTAACATTAAATTATTTTTTGTATTTACAGATATATAAGACTTTATGGATATATAAGATATATAAATATGTTAGTCACACACAAGAGAATTAATATAATTACTACATCATGTAAGCAGTTGAGAATATTACTTTGGTAGAGTTTGTAGTTTGTTCATCATGTCATCCAGAGCAAGTATATACTGAAACAAAAAATACATGAAAAATAAAAGAGAAGAGTTTAATTTACAATACTTATATACAAATATATCTAAGAGACTTATAAATTTATCCACTTAATAGATTCTTTGACAATCAATTTTTAATTTTACCTTATTAGAGAAAATAACAATAATTATTATGGGATATGTATAATGCATAAGAACATATTTTAACATCATTTTATTTTTAATAATTATTGTATATTTATCCAGCTCCATTGATAATTAATAATATAACGAATAAGACAACCAAATGTAAAAATTAGTAAGAACAAAAGTCTAGCAGCTTGTAGAACCTTTTCAAGTTTCCAATCTTGGTGAGGATCATCTTTCGCTATTAGTTCACAGCGTGTCAGAAGTCTTCTGACATTAATTTCCAGCCTAGACATTTGCATCGTACTACTTTATTCCAAACACAAATGGGAACCTTCCTCGCGTTCCTTTCTTACGCGTTCCTCGGCGTAGGTTCACCATGTAGATGTCAGCAAATGACATTTCCACGTGTAGCCTGACAGACTTGAACATAAGAGGGCGTGCGCCCTAGAAACGCGCCGTATTTAAATGTTTATCTGAACTCCTTTGTCATACTATATATAAGTTTATAAATTTATAATACAAGTTTATAAATTTTAATTGAAACATAATCTCTACATACTTTCTTGACAGGTTTCAAAATCTTATGTGTCAAACATGCTTGAATCAATTTCAATACTGATTAAAAGATTGGAGCTTTAAGGTCGAAGGTTGAAATCAGTAGCCAAAGGGTTGGGACAAGGAAGAGTGGAGAAAATAATCGATGTCGAATCGTGCCATCTTGGATTCACGGACATCGGCTATTATTGTCGCGGCTTTTGCCGACCTCACGAGTCATTTTTGAAATTTGAAGAAACCGCCGAAGGAGAATTTGCTCGCCTGAAGTATTGCATACAATTTTTTTAAATACAAGTGAATAGTAACGATACGCGCGATGCAGAGTGGGGGAGAAACGGCAATTGGGAGCGAGACAAATGGCGCTGCGAAGAGAACGTCATCAGTCTCGTCAACGTATCAGTTGAAGGAGGACGAATTTGCGAAACAGCAGCAATCACCACAGCGAACGTGCAGTAGTGACGGCGTCATGGTTAAACAGAACGGCGAGGAATATGAGGAGGGTGCACAGGAGCGAATGCTCAAGGATGACAGCACCCAAAAAATCGCCAAAGACTCCACAGAGGTAAACATTACTTCCTTGACTTTTTTGTTGTCTGTCAATCATAGGTAATTGAACCTTCTAAAAGACATCTTAAGGACGTCTAAAAAACATTCTACTTTTTAGAGAGCCTAAATATCTCTTTCATTAGTATTTAAGACTTTTTTACTACTTAGGTTGTTGTTTTTAATTTAAAGTATCGAAACAATGATTGCTACGCCTTGTAGGATCACGATGCCACAAATTTGACAACCGGAACGAAAGGACCTTTTATCGTAGAAGAGTCTTTTGTCGTAGAAAGGTCTTTTGTCGTAGTCTTTTGTTACGGACTTTTGTATTCTGAATCTATTTAAATCTTTATTTGTAGTTGATTTCATTTGGGTATCAATGGACAAAGAAACTCTGCATGTATTGGATACATAGCATATGTGCGAATCAATTTTTTTCTAAAGAGCGATAGTAAAATCTTTTATAAAATATCTAATTTGTCTTTAATTTACGGTTGAAATATGATTCCGCCGTTTTCCAAATCGTGAGTGAGAAACGATCACCATGTTTCATAACGGTCACGCCTATCTCGCCATTAAGACGAGACCATCGATCGCTCTCGCGAATAACGTGGCGGCGTGCGAGCTTTTGGCACAATATGTCGAGCTAGTTTTAGCACTGATTATTTGGACACAATGTCGTTGCTTCATATATATTTGTGCATTTTTTCGTTACTTGATACAAATATGTGCAGTTTTTTAAAATTCTCGAAGCGCGAGTTGCTTATGCAAAATAAAATAATCATGTTACTTAAAATAAAAGAAGGAAAGTCAATATAGCTCTTTGAATAAGCAAATCATTCTTAGACTTGCGTCATACATGATAAGAGACCTTAATTTATTTTGAGATAAAACCGACAGATCTCCACTATGAAAATGTTTTATTAGTTACTTTTATATATTTGCTTATCACTATTTGTTGCAATTATATTGTATATTTTAAATGTTGTTTAGAAAGAAGTAATAAATATGTGTAAGATATAAACAATTACTTCTACAGTAAGTTATCAATAAAAGTTAAAAAAAATAAGAAAATTTTAATATATATTCAAAAATTAAGAGTGCTTTTATTTACAATTTGTAAATTTAAAAACAAAAGAAATATATGAAAAGTATATAAGTCATTATTTTTATGAAAGTGCTTGACAGTAGTAAATATTTGATTAATTAAAGTTCTTTAATTTTTATCTGAACTCCTTTGTCATACTATAATACAAGTTTATAAATTTTGATAATTGAAACATAATCTCTATATACTTTTTTGACAGATTTCAAAATCTTATGTGTCAAACATGCATGAGAAATGTGCAACTATGAGCCATTATGTTGTTTTATAATTATAAAAAATCCTATAATTATAATATATTTGTAATTATATAATATGTGCTATTCTGACTTGTCTCTTACTTAAGTTGGATTGCAACTCTTTGACAGGTAAAATTTATCTCTGAAAATGGCGATGCCAAGATTGATATTGGAGTGATAAACCAGGCATCTGCAATGGGCAAGGAAGAACTGATGAAATTCGTTAATGATCCATTCTGGGTGAGAATGAGATGGATCTTGTTTATTGGCTTCTGGTTACTTTGGGCTGCAATGTTGGCTGGTGCTATAGCCATTATCGTGATGGCGCCGAAATGTTCGGCACCTGAACCAAAAAAACTGTGGGAAGAAAGTCCCATTGTTCAGTTGGATAATTTGGATAATCCTACCAAACAATTGAAAGAATTAGAACCTATACTGTATGAGCTGAAAGATCTAAACGTTAAAGCTATATCTCTCTCATCTTTGATAAAACGAAGTTCGGATGGTACGTATAAATTAGGAAAAGAAAATATGTACGAGAGAGAGATAAGCTGTTTTATATGAAAAATCTTAATTATATATATTTTTTTTAAGAAAATCCACGAATAATATTAAAATTTTATTCTGTTGCAGGAGGGATCGAAGATTATAGAGCCATCCAACGAGAATTTGGAGACATCAGCGACTTGGAGGCTCTTATTAAGGTGGCGAACACAGAGGGTCAACAAATCTTCCTCGAGTTGGATCCTAATCATTCCTCCGTACAGCATCCGTGGTTTAAACGATCGGTTGAAAAGCAAGAACCATTCACGTCCTATTATGTTTGGGCTAATGGAATAATGGATGGTGGGAAGAGAAAACCTCCCAATAATTGGGTAAGTTCTAATCGCGCAATAATATCAAATCTTCTTGATGTTTTAAGGAAGATTGTTAAACATTTCCTGTCATTTCCTTTTTTATAGTTGAGTGTATACGGCGAATCTGCATGGGAGTGGAATGAGCAGAGAGGTCAATATTATCTTCATCAATTCAATAAGACGCAACCCGACTTGAATTATAACAATTCAGCAGTAGTGAAAGAATTTGGAGTAAGTACATTGCTTCATTTGTAATCGGTCGACTTTGTTTCGATCATTGTCTTATATTGACCATATTGTTTTAGGATATTCTGACTCACTGGCTGAAGTTAGGAATTAGTGGTTTCCGTCTGGCAAACACTCAGTACTTAACAGAAGATCCGGATCTTCGCGATGAGTCTAGGAGTCATCTTGCGATAGAATTTAACAATTATCAATCGCTGACGCACGTACACACGCGCGGTCGGGCAGAGAACGCAGCGATCCTGATGAAATGGCGAGGCATCGTTCACAACGCAACTGACGGGAAAGGGTACATTAAAAACTTTCTGTTCACGTTGTACTATTACGTAATGTTATCGTGTTGTCGGCTAACTATATGCCGTTGGTATTCGTGTTACAGATTATTTGCATTGCAAGATGATATTGGCGCCGATATATTGCATGTATACAATCTGAAGGACACACTGATCGATCTACCACAGAGTTCACACTTCCTCACTGCTGCTAATTTTAGCATAAACGCCACAACGCTACACAAAAGTATATCACAGTGGATCGAGATTGCGCCATGGCCCGCATGGAACGTAAGTGTCGTCTAAGTGAAGTTGACTCTATCATATAACTTTATAGATCTTTTCTGCGTTCGTAACAAATCAAAAAATAGTTAATACAGGATATTCTATAAAATCTATAGTATAAGATAATCTACCAAATGATATCTGCAAATATAATTACTCATGTTGCATATAATTACAGGTAAATGGCAAAGTGCACTCTATACGAGAACGTATGCCTCGTGACGTCGCAGACAGCATAACGTTAATGACGATGTTATTACCGGGTACGCCGATTTTCCGGTTGAGCGACGTCAGATCCACGAAGGATGCGTTTAAAATTCTCTCAAACGCTCGAACTACCCCGACATTCCTCTATGGGAATACAATGACCAGAATTGTACAAAAAGACGTCTTTGTATATACAAGGTAAATGTTGTGAAAATATATCTATCAATACGTACAAGTAGTGTCAATTTTGAAATTATATTAACGTAAAATTTAATGTACACAACATAAAGACTCGACACGCTCTAACAATATTTCATTTTTTAAATTTCTTTAAAAGAAATTTTTAAAAAAGATTAAATGATTTTAAGTTATAGAATGTGGTGATTTAATTTCAGAGAACGCAATTAACATAATATATACTATTAACCATTAATTCATATTAACTAAGCTTCCAGACTAATCACTCAAAGAATAACGATGAATGTATACTTACAATATAAATTAGTGGTGACGGGTTTTGATTGGATAATTGAATTCATTCTCGGGTGTGCAATTAAGTCTATATAGAGGTACTTCTCAAAGTCCCAGCCCGCATTCTCACGCGTCGCGTTTAGTGATAAATAGGTACCTTAATTCGTATCTTGTTGAGTACAGTTTTGTATAAGTCGCTGTGTAAATTTGAGAATACAGGCTTTGATAAATGAGATACCTCTCGCCCGCTACAAGGATTACTGTTACAGTAAACTAACCAAATATTAATTTGACTATGCTCCACGTTTTCTTTCGCATATGGTGCAGGATTGGGTGAGTTTACGTATTAATCTATTTATATTTTGCTGTAGAGACTTTATTGCATGCAATGGAATAATATAATCGACTAATCAATGAGACTCTCAACAAACATAATACATTTTTATTAAATTATATTTTGAGCTATGTGCATTTCACACGGTCAGGTCTATTTTTATTAGTACTTATTTGTATTTCTTTGCATTTTTTGCAATTTTTCTTTTTCTTTTTGCCAAATTACAGATTTGAAAATTAAGAAAAACAAACCTATGCTTGAATAAAAACCAAAAGTGCATGAATAAATGTTTCTAATAAATTTACAGATTAAAAAGTGGTAATCCGGGATATCTGGTAGCATATCATACAGGAAATGATAACATCACCATAGATTTATCGAGTATACCACACATATCAGAAGAAGTCAACATAGTTGCATATAGTTCCAACTATGCTCAAGGCTTAGAAGTAACGTAAGTATCTTTTTCTATGACAATCTATAAAAATGTATACTTTATTTTTTTTTGCAAGAAAGTACATATTTTTATATATATTAAAAAAAATATATATATATATAATATTATATATATTAGATATATAAATCATATATATACTTTTATATTATTTATTTATTTATATATATATATATATACATATAAATTATTATTACACATGCTATGTTAAATATACATTGCATACATTACGTGCATACATTTGATCATTTACTAATGTTGAAACTTTATGATTTTACACAGGAAAAAATTATTCTCAGACAGAGTGCCCATAACAGCACAAAGTGTGGTAGTTCTAACGTTTGTGCAAAAGGAATAACTTCTACCAAGAATTACACGATGCATTTTAAGTGCAAAAACAACGATATATATGATACGTCATTTTCGCTTCGATATGCAAACAAATGTGTGTAATTTACGTATTAATATCAATAATGCATTGTTCTGTACGAAGCACGCTCAATTGTTACTCACGATTAAATCAGTCGAGTCAGTTTACCAAAACCATTAAAATATATACATGCGTTTGTTTTTGTGATGTACATTGATGTTATTATATAATTTACATGTGATTAAATTTCGTAACGTGATACCGCAAATAATGCAGTTTCGGAATATCGTAATATCCCGCGTTAAATGTACATGCGCATGGATTAATCGTAGTAAATTAATTAACATATCAAACAATATTTCAATAATATGACAATATAAATTGTTCGCCAATATAATAGTCGATTAATCTCACTTGATAAATGAAAAAAAAAGTTACAAAATTTATATATGTCAGAGCGTGCTAGAATACAGAAAGAGTTTATCTTAATATATAAATGATGTGTGTACAAGTATTGCAATGAAATATATGCATATATCGCAAGCAAATACGCGAAATTTAATTTTTTTCAGAGTCTCGAATGGAGGGATCCAATACTAACCGCTATTTCTAAGTTACTAGCATTTTTATTAAAAATTCTTAGTTACATTGCGCATAAAATATTACGATAAAATAAATTCATAAACTATATCAAGATACCATATGCATTTTGGAAGAAAGAGCCAATGTTTGTTTCTTCACTTTTCAATAATGAAGATCTTCGAATAAACATTTCAAAGTGAAATGTTATGATAATAGTTTAGTAATTAAGATCCAAAATACATATATTTGAATTAACATAGGATTTTAAACTCTTTTGAAATATTTAGAAATTTCTAAGACTTCTATAATTGAAAGATTGAAAAAACAGACATATAGCTAAGGTATAGATATATTATTTTAAATACACGAGGTAACACACCAGACACACAAAAGATATACAAGATTTATTTCATTCAATGTTGAGCTTATGGGGATCAGTGAATCTCGCAGTTACAATGTAAAACAAGGCGGGTAACGGTACTAAAGCTAACATCGCGGGATGAATGTTGATCCCACGAAGAGTAGCGATTGCAATTACGCCGTACGCGTGCAACAGCCAATGACCTAAAATCACTATCACATTCTTTATATCCGAGACGGAACTCAGCAACAACGACTTCATCCTCTGGTTCAGTTTAAACGCAAAGTGCGCCGCATTCGACAGAACCGACAAGATTATAGTGATAAACGGAAATGAATAATCTGCAAAGAGAAACGTGTAATTAGCACACGGTTAGTGTATATATCACCTTTTCTATCGATTTTATAGTAACATATACAATGTGCGCGCGACATACATATTAAACCTCCACCCACTGCATGAAGCAATGCCAAGATTGGGTAGAAGTATAGAGCTGCATAGATAGAGAGCTTGCCCTGCTTTGGTAGAAATTTCTTAGCTATTAACGGTCTTATGAGTATCATCAGAATTATTCCTAGGGCATAGAAAATAAAGACTATAGTATACCTGAAATCACAATAATAAGTTGAGTGACAATAATTAACTGAAAATGTGCTTCTACTGAATCAATATTTGACAAAGTGTAAACTGACAAGGGATAAACCGCCTCCTGTGTACAATGCAGAGTCGCTTCATAATTAGGACTAGGATTGTGCAGCAACGTGTACCAGTCCGACAGTCTCTTCGCGCTGCACGACTTGATGGTGAATGTACCAATAGGATCTGTCAACTGCAACGCTATGAGGGACGCCAACAATATCTCCAGCAATGCCGACAGGTGCAGGGCGATCACCTCCTTGGGTATGTTGCGGCGCTTGGAGACCTTGTCGATGCAGAACCAGTGCAGCACAAGGACCAGCAGGGCCATGAAACCCAAGTAGAGCCAGTCGTAGAATATGGGCGCATCATCGCAAGGTACGCACGCCGACGAGGCATTGACGCGAAAACCGCGAGGACAGGCGCCGCATTCGCTCCAATTCCCGTCCGGCAATAACTGCCGGCCACAATATATGCCGGGACATCGCATAGGGTTCATGTTCTCGCGCGAGCAGTCGATTTGTAGGTTAGGTATAACGACACGTCGCGTTATCGGTCATCTCTCCGCGATTTCCAGCCAGATTTCCACATGATAACTTAATGGCTTATCTTCATTCATAAAAATCTCCTGGAATAACTGATATCTCTTACGAATATTGAGAGATGAGGATTTAAAAACATCATCAATCTCTTGTCACAAACACTGCGAACGTCAAACATTTTTTTCTCTCACTCGTGTAAACGCGAGGCGCGCACGACGTAGTGTCGCTTGCCCAAAACTCGTCGCGAACAACGGCATTCCGTCGATAACGTCACGTTGTGTGGTTATCGATCTACGAAATCGCCAATGAGGATCTCGACGCAAGTGACGTAAGACAGATAAATTATTTATAAATAAATATGGATCCCTTTTTAGACGAGACCTTCGCGACTCTGATTTTAAGTTGTGTCGACGTAATTATTGTTTCGGGATTATTATCGTACTAATTAAAGGGTTGTTAATTATATCAAAGGTAAAAACTCATCCGACACTTGACATTTCGCATAAACTAATAATATCGATATATTATTTTTCATAATGAAGCCGAAGAGATGCGTGTCGTCACTTGTGGGATGTACATAAAAATTCATCACGTCTGTAAGACGCTTCGAATTATTTCGAATGAGTGACGAAATCGAATTGAATATAATTTAAACGGAAATTTCTCAGAAAAACAAATCAGTAAGGCAAATGAAATATTAACATATTTTCTTTTGTATTTGTAAATAATTTAAGATTTAGATTTCACGTCTGAACGCCAGAATATTATGGAATGAACCTGTGAAAATTTAATTGTCATGATTCACATAACATAATATTTATATTCATAATACTCACTATAAATATTTTAATTTAATGTTGAAGAGAGCGCGTAACACAACCTGTGCGGTGTTTCCACGATTTTTTCCTCTCCCGAGGTCTGATCATTAAAAATTTTCAAAACTGCATGATTTTCCTGAGGACTCAAAAATTCACAAATTCCAATTCTAAAATACTTGGAATTCTTGTGACCAAATTGGTTGAAAATTTGCAAGAGAAAGAGAGAGCAAGACAGACACACAGAGAGAGAAAGAAAATCGAACGCTCGAGTCGGTGCTCTGTAAAGCGATAAAAGTCTATTCAGAGCACGGCGACACAGACAGTTTCGTATCTAGCACGCGATTGGTCGAGTTTTCCGTGCTCATGACGGTGCACAGCGACGCGACCCGTCTGAATAGGCCTTAAGCCGGATTCGTCGGTAACGGATCGAAACCATGCGCGGCGCCGTCTTCCGTTTCAGCGCACTGGCCGGCGCATCGATCGCAAGCGCGAACGCGGGCCAATGAGGTAGCAGGCGGCGACACACGGCATTGGCCAAGCGCGCGGCGGCCCGGTAGGCGCGCTTGAAAAGTTGATGCGCGACGGCGCGGCTACGTCGCGCCACCTGCCGCACTCGTACGCGTCCGCCGGCGATCGGCCATCTCCGGCCGATGATTGCCGAGCGCACATTACTATTTTCAGGCACACAAGGCACCTCTTGACGGATTTTCAATAAGTGAAGAGGGCGGCGGTGCGTGCGCGCGATAGAGCTCGTGGTTCTTTTTTTTTGCTCGCTCTCTCGTCCGCGAGATCGTCGCGATCGGTGGGCCTGGCGCGGTCGGTGTTGCCGCGGCGTGACGGACGGCAAAATTCTCTCGCGGGAGAGGTGCGTGGCGTGATACAGCAGCACCACCAGCACCAATACCATCACTACCCGATACCAGCAGCAGCAGCAGCAGCGGTCAGTCGGACGACGAAAAGACAGGCGGACGATACGCAGCAGCAGCAGCAGCAGCAGCGGCGGCGGCGGCGGCGGCGCAGGGCGATGTCGGGCCACGTCTCGGCGGTTCTCGGCGCCTGACGGTCGCTCGCGGTCGTTCCGCCGGAAAATGAGAGAGGCCCCCACGTCGCGGCGAGCAGCAGCTGATGGCGGCCGAGTGCTGTACTACGACGAAGTACCAAACGTACGTCTACCTTAACGTCGTCGTCGCGTCGGCGTCCGGACGTGCGAGTGTAAGGAGGTGGAGTTGTTCGGCGGTCGCCGCGTGAAAAAGAGAGGAGCTCGCAGAGAGGTAGACACCCGCCTGTTCTCGTGCCCGCCCGTTAACGTGTTACGCTCCGCTCCGTGTGGATTAACAGCGGCGGCGATCGCGCATCGTGCGTGCGTGCGTACGTGCGCGTGTGGTGCGGTGTGTGTGTGTGTGTGTGTGTGTGTGCGGGTGCACTTGTATGTGCGTGCGTGTGTGAGTGCGCGACGACGGCCACATTACCCGCGGCCATACTTACTACTATACGACGACGGACGTGCGCCCAGCTATACGCGAGTCGTTCTATTTCGTAACGGTGTTTCTCTCTGTTCGCCGCTGCTGCCGGCGCGGTTCGGCGGCTACGACTTCGTTCGGCGCGCACGATCGGTATCGTGCGTGCGTGCGTGAGCTTGTCTGCCTTCGTGCGTGCGCGAGCGAGTGAACGTGTTAAGCGGCGCCGCACCACGTTAAAGAAAGCGAGAGAAGTTTCTATCGAGCAACCGATCAACCAGTCAACGAACCAACCAAGCAGCCATCCAATCAGCCAGCTAACGGCTACCCACCACCGACCGGCGCCGCCGTCGTCGATCGAATCCTCCACCCTACGTTCGCCGTACGTGCGAGCCAGCGTTAAGGAGGACAACCGGAAAAGACCGGCTTTTGTCGAGCAGGTAGCGCGTTTCACAGCTAAACAGCAAGCTGTAAGCACGTACTCCGTGTAGGTGGGAGCACCGCTCACACGGAAGGACGGAAGGAAGGAAGAAGGATAGACAGACAGACAGGGCGTGCGTCCGCGTGTGACAACGCCTAGTGAGAGATCATCGCGCCCCTTCGTGCCGGAGGCAGCGGCTGCGGCGGTGGCAAGTGCCGGCGAGACTCCGGAAGCCGCCGCGCACACGAGACCCGAGCGCGGATTCGTGTCGAATCGAATTCTGCGCGAGCGAGCGATTGTCCGTTAGCTCGCTCGCTCTCTTTCGTTCGTTGATGGGCAGGAACGCCGTGATCGTCGTCGTTGACGACGACTAGTGGGTCGTTCCTCGTGTGCTATGCTCCTCGGACCTGTCGACGGATTGTTCGTCCTTCTATTATTACTACTACTACTGTTACTACTGTTACTGCTATTACTGTTACTGCTACTACTACTACTATTCCTGCTTCACCGCCACTATCAGCATTACTATCAGCGCTACGACCTCCTTCTACGTGCTCATCGGCTGTTCGGGATTGCGTGAACAGTGAATCGTGCTTAGTCGTGAAAGAAAGCGAATACAATCAGTATAAAATACCGCCACCACCGCCGCCACCACCACCACCATCACAACCACCACCACCATCACCATCATCACCACGTGCGCGTAGACAGCGTGTTCGTGGCGCGGTATCGCGTATCAGTTAGTGTTACTCTATTTTATGAGTGCAGTGAGTTGATCGCCATCGTCGTCAACGTTCTCGTCGTCGTCGCTCTTGCTGTCACGACGGAATGCGGCCTCCTCGGGGTGAAGGCAGTCGTTTCTAGTCGCGAGACGCTCTGTGCTCCGGGGATAGGACGACACACGGAACGGGTGTAAGCGCCGAGGCACCACCGACGCACGTGCGCCACCAAGCTCGCAGAAGCTTCGCCGCCGAAGCGTCGCCGACTCCCCACAGTGCCTCCGTTTTAATGCCAAAATGTCGTCACTGCCGGGGAATTTCGTGGACCGGATAGACCCCTTCGCCAAGCGATCCCTTAAGAAGAAGTCCAAGAAATCGCAGGGCTCCTCGCGCTATCGCAACTCGCAGGACGTCGAGCTCCAGCAGTTACCGCAGCTCAAAGGTTAGTGTTATTCAGAGTGAGCGAATGCCTTCTCGCTCGTCTCTTTAAACATAACGGAGAGAGCCGCGGATTATTGAGGCAAGACGGAAGAGAGCGAACGCTTGTACTAATAGTCTATGCATACCCAGACTAATAGGCACGGTTCTCTCGTACATTAATATATTGACAAGTTTTGCTTAGAACCGATCGATTACACTGATTCGTAAGAGAACTACTCTTTGTTTGTCTTTGATATAAAACAGAAACGAGATTTGAGAAACAGAGAGAGAGAAAGAGAGAGAGGGAGAGAGAGAGAGAGAGAGAGAGAGAGAGAGAGAGAGAGAGAGAGA
>NW_022639594.1:115149-161922 GCF_010583005.1 Odontomachus brunneus
AGAGAGAGAGAGAGAGAGAGAGAGAGAGAGAGAGAGAGCTTATATGACGCACCGAGAGCGAAGGGTGCCAAAATTTCATGCCATTACGCATGCTTGTGCGAAATCACTCCGAGACCATTCATCGGTTACTGCTTTGATGTGAATGTTTCGAGTAAGCCACTCGTAATCTTCACTCATCGTCTCTTCATTCTGCGAATAGCGATTTAATGTTTACAAATGAGTTCTCGCGATCCTACTACACTGAGAGATAAATACTTGAAAATTTATTCATGCTACAACACAAAGTCTATTTACAGAAGTAAACTTTATTTTACAGAAATAAACTTTGTTTCGCAGAAACAAACTTTACATTCCATAAATAAATTTTCAAGTATTTCTTTTCAGTGTACCATAAAATATCACGTAAGAGCACACCGTATACGAAGGGTGGTACCACCCCTCTGCTGATAAAGAATTATCATTCGTTCCACTCAGAAAGCATTTCCATTGTGCTTCTTCGCGAGTGCAGGCACAGCTCAAACGTAGTATCCTTGAAGCCATCGAATAATTGGCAGCGAGTCTGTCATTCCTTACTTAAGCAACTGTGCCGCGTACATGTGGAAGCTGCGCTCGCCGATAAACATACGAGCTATTTGTTTCTGGCAATAGCGAGCGACACGTTACCGTACGCGTTATTGATTGATGGATCGCTATTGAGAAACGCGTTGTGGTAATTGCGGAAATCTCATAGAAGGACACACATTTTTGCACCCTCGCGCAATAATTGTATACGCAGAGCATTCTCATTAACATGTGGCACCTTTTTACTCGCGCACCATGCGATTGCCATCGACATAACAGTTTAATTAATGTTGCGCGATCGAGAGAGGCGCGACATCGCGAGAAACGTTTTATCAAGGCGCAACGTGACTCTCTCGTGTGGTATCGCGTCAAGTGCCGGCGAGATAATGCGAAGATAACCTCATAATTCCAACGGTATTCTGAGCAGGAGAAAACGAGAGGTGCAGTTTAGTTAAGTGTAAATCGATATCTGAAAATTATCGGAATCCGAACGCGATGCAAAACGTCATCGCGCGCGCGCTCTCACATCTCGCGACTCCTCGTGTACCAATGTGTCCGCACTGTTAAGGATAGGGCGACCAATGTGGTAACAACTTGATAACGCGGTACAGTCTATTTTCGGGGTTCGAAGTTGTGCTGTTGTCATTCCTAATGTCTGTTAATAATTTGTAATCGGGCGAAAGCTTGCCGGCCTCGACGCCGTTCTCAATCAAGGTCCACAGCGCGGTCAACTGCGCTACCGACGGCAGAATCTTGTCGAATGCGCCGATGAAGGAAACGCCGATACAGCTGACGTCGTAGCCGATGTGTATCCGCCGACGTTGTCCCAATCCCTACCGACGTAGGCGCGACCGTCACCATCGATGAGGAAGTTGTAGACGATGTCATCCCGTCCTTGCACCTGCATGTGGGACTGCTGAATGATTCGAACTTGGAAGGAGCACTCTGTGAGCGATAAACACGTGGATGTAGAGGTTTCGCTAATGATCACGTAGAACATCGGTAACCTCTATTTCGTCAACGCTCTGACCGGTAAGGCTAGCCACTCGTTGAACGATCTCTCTTTGAACGATCTGCTTCATCGACGTCTCCATCCAGTTGCTTCCGACGTCTTCGTTGGAATCTGCGAAGTGTATACACGGTTAATGGACTGTCCGTAAGCGAAACGGGATACTCGGGAACGCGCAAGTGCGAGCGACTGACGAAGCCGCGTCGAATCCGTCACGGTAAAAGCGATTGATCACGGTAATTGCGTCAAATGCGTGCGTCTTGAGCGAGAGATCATCGTCACGCGTTCTTCCCTTGGGGATTTCATGGAATGAACCGTTTCTGTGATCATCTGATATTTTATGTGTCGTGTGTCGTACAAGTCGTATAGATCTTACAAGAGATTCTCCGTAAAAGAAAGACCGATCGATCGCTTTTGCCGTAATTATCCTCACATCGCGAGCTTAGCAAGCTTTCAATGCGACAGCCGCAGTGATCATTCGCGGCAAATCGGGCGACAGATCGACGAGAGGAGCTTCGCGGAAGTATGAGCGAGGAAGACGTGAGATAACTGTTTCTTTAGATAGTTCGATTGCGTAGGCTTCACGAGGAAAAATGACGTTGAATGCGAAAGTAGCGCGCGTCTCGCGCCGCAACCGCGTCGATCGACACTCGTGCGTGCGTCTGTCGGTCAATAGAACGCTCATTATACCAACGGCTTCAGAATTTTGTCTATGTGATAATGTTATGCGAATTAATTGCGATACCGAGCATCGACATTGTCCTACCGACAGCAGACACTGATAACGCCAGGCTCGTTCTTTTTAGCCAGACTGTCTGTCGCTGTCTAGCACAAGAAGCGTGCGCCAAAGAGTTCTTTTTAACAGAAATGACGTCAAACGTAGCTATTTCGACGTGCAGTGACATTTGATGCAACAACAGTTCACTGTACTGATAGCACGAGCTCTTGAATACGTGTGAGTGCGGGACTCTCAATCCCTGTAAAATTCGAATTTGCGAACCTCAAACTTTAAATAATTTTTAATATTAATAAAAATCGCACGCGTTCTCATACTTTCGATAAATTACGTTATTCTCGATTGTCAAGGTCGCAACACTTCTCCTCGACGAGTTTTGCAACCCATTCCTGTATCCGGAAGGAAGAAATTGTATCAGTTAAGAATTATTAAAAAAAAAAATTATTAGGTACGGGACTTATTGGGCACGTTGAGAAGCTTATAGAGGAAAAGTATTGCTATATTTAATCATTTGATTGTACATTTTCATTGTGTGTAGCTAAAAAGAACGAATTTTTTTGGATCATTGATCTTTCGAGACGACGAGATATCACAGCGACCGTGAATACTAATACGCGCGTTAGTCCTTGTCCACAACTTTGCTTTAAGACTTAAATCGTAAGAAATTGACCAATCATGGTCGATTTTTAGAAGAAGAATCGGCTGTAGTTGATCAATTTCTTACGGTTTACGTCTTAAAGCAAGATTGTGGACAAGGACTTAGAGGAAAATCTGGCTATCGGCGATAACGTTTGAACTACAGTAAACAATCGTGAAGAATCGCTTTTTCTTTGGTAAGACGAACAGGCGGAATACACGCGCGCATACACATATCACATTCGCATTCACGATCACGTCTCTCTCGAGAACTATGCGTGGATGGAATGTATTCCATATTTTTCACTAGCTTTCTTCAGCTTTGTTCAACTCAATTGCTTGCATCGATGTTACCGCGCGCGTACACACATACACACACTCTGAACGCATGTTCGTATGTACGTGTGTACGTGTGCACACAGGCGATTCATCATAAGCACAGCGTCTCCCGCGTTGACAGTGACACTTGGAGAAGCCATCGAAGCTGTGACGTCGCGTATAAATTGTTTTGTGATATGCGAAGCCAGAAACGCCGCCGCGCATATGTAAAGAAGCAAATGTGACGTAATAACGCGTCGGGTTCAGACGCGCAAACGCGATGAGAGGATGATCTTCAGACGTAATGTCCCATTACTCATTAAAACCTGTTGCATACCCAACAAGGAATCTTCTTAAGAAGGGCCCATGTTGAATGATGAATCTTGATGTTTAGAGGAAGAAAGCGGGGTCGATGTAAAGCAACCAGAAGGAAAATATACGGAAAACAACCACGCCGCACGTACTAACATGATAGATGCGACGCATACGAAAATCGTATCCACGCACATAATTTTCCATGGTCGCGCAGCAACTATGGAAGTCTCATTAAAAACAAAACAAAAAATTAGAGGCAAAAGAGATGTTCAACCAAAATGGGCAGTATATTCGCAGTGATGACGGTAATGCGACATTTGTGTTTTAATAAATTGAAAAGTACTTTCTTGTGCAGTAGATTGGAATGAAATTTACCTCATTTTCATTTGTCTGTCGTTACTTCGAGATCTATTAACACACGTTTCTGTACCAACGTCGAGTAAATCTTAACTTGACTTTAAGTCTCTGTCTAAATTTAAACTCAAATTAAGGTTCAATTGACGTTTCGTAGAAACGAGCGTAAGTTCGATTCGTTTTTTTCAAGGACCAATTGCTCAATCGCAAAGAGTTTGCTGAGTGTAAAAGAAAATGTCCAGTAGTCGGCACTATTGTACGCATATTATCAAATATTAAGTATACGTATAAAAAAAAACCAATAAATAATAATTGATAAATAATTAATAAATCCTCGTGTACCTTAATATTTGATAAAATTCTAAAAACTTACTTTCTCGTGGAACGAGATTGCAGTGCTCTTTATTTCACTTATATTTGTCTAATTGTTACATGATAGAAAAATATGTCAACGTAGTGTGCATTTAGATGATTATTGTTTAAATATTACTAATGTATTAATTAAATACGTTGATACATTTACCAGTTTTCTTGTTAGTTTCTTTGTCAGTTTTCTCGTCAGTTTTCTCGTCAGTTTTCTCGTTAAGTTTCTTTTCATTTCGCTGCTTTTCGACTGCTTGCTTGCTTTGTTCACACTCATTAATTATTTTCTCCATGGAATTAATTTTAATATATGTGAACGGATCTGCGGAATAATAAACACATGTAGTCAGTTTAATGTTAGTTTAACGAAGCGCATATAAAAATGCATATGCATTATCGCGCTTATCGCGTGTATACGCCTCTACATTGCGTCACGGTGTGTGATCTTGTCAATCTCGTTACAAGTCTACCGTTCTGAAACTCGCGACGAATAATTTGTCGACGTAATTACGACTCGGGATTTTTCCTCCCGTGTTACGCCGTGTTACGCTAAAATCCTTTTACGTATGCAAAATCGAAATCAATTATTTGTACTCGAGCATAAAACGGAGAAGAAGCTGAAGGAAATAATGCGCGCGATTGGAGCTCGCACTTTATATTTGTTGATATCTGCTAACTGCGAATTGACGAAAATGAATCACATTTTTGCGGATAATCGGATGACGCATCGATTCGCGCTGTTATCGTCTGCTTTGCAACGGTAAAATTCGTGAATCCGACTGACGTATACTCTTAATCTCGGTTGAATCCACGAGCATATACCAGATTTATAAATTTTGCAACAATTGCAAAGCTGTTTTCTCTACTGAACGTAGCCATTGTTACTCTACTTGATGTACGTTTAATATTTCGGATATATTGACAAATGTTAACACACATACGTACGCGCGCGCGCATAACAGTGTAAACTAACGCACATACACGCACTGCCGTTACCATAGACATAACATATCTAGACCGAGTGTTTGCCTTTATTTGAGATGGTGCGTTCTCTCTCATTTGCACGTATGTGAGCATATACTACACGGAAAAAAAGGTTTGGTTGAATTAACCGAATATCTGGTCGAATATGAACGATCCAGAAATTCCGATTGAAGTAACCCGAATTCTGTTTAAGTTAACAAGATTTTTGGTTGACTTGAACAGAATTCGAGTTACTTCAATCGAAATTTCTGGATCGTTCATATTCAACCAGATATTTGATTAATTCAACCGAATCTTCTTTTCCGTCTGGGATTCATTAATGCCTTTACACTTCCGGTATCTAGAGAATTGGATTTTTTTCGATCTGGCGCATCGTTTCTCAGTAAGCCTAAATCGTGATTGTTAGTTAGTTGTCGGTTCTTTCAGTAACTAACAATCACGATTCGCGCTTACTGAGAAACGATGCGCCAAATCGAAAAAGTCCAATTCTCTAGATATCGGAAGTATAAAGGCATTTATGAATCCTAGTGTGCATGCGCGAATGAAAGAGAACGCATCATCTCAAATAAAGGCAAACGGCTCGATCTAGATATATTATGTCTATGGCCGTTACACATGGTTTCGTACGGTGCATTTCGGCAAGGTGCAGCGACAAGTACGAACGTGATACTCACCGGACTTGGAAGAGTCCATATTCACTGCGCGAAGTGCGTCTCGAGAGTGCCAGCTCACGGCAACTCGCGGTTTCCTCCTCCGCGATTTGACGTGCTCTTATCCTCCGCCGGAAGGATGATTGTGCTCGGCTAGCTCGTTAACCGGAACCTCCCCTCTCACGAGGACTTTCACGCGCTCGCAACACCGCCATCTGAAGGAAGTCGCGCCAGGGCGAACTAAAAGTCAACATGGCGGGTCGATAGGGTTCGAAAAAGAGCTATGGCCACCTCAATTCGGCGCGCGCGAGAACGCGGGATTGACCGGCGTGATCGGCAACGTGCGAACGACACTCGCGTACGAGATAAGAACAGGCGAGATCTTCACTGTCGGCCGACGGCGAGCATTCTTCCACGCAACTGCGAGGTATGTTGGCGCGAGAAAGAGAAGCGGTCGGAGTCGGAGGACTCGAGAATTTCGGCGTTTTTGCCATTTCCACTTATACCCTGCTCGCATCGCGACAGTCCCTGTCGTCATTGAAAAAATGGCAGGTGAGAAAGAGCGGCCGCTGCAATACTCGTGTACATTTGAATATTTTCCATGTTTGAACGATCACACGATATATTATATGCATATTTAAATCCTCTAAATATATAGTCGCGATCAAGCATTTAAATATATTCGATATTCCGCGGTCAGATGGACAATTTTTCGCGGTTATTTCTCTCCCTCTCTCTCTCTGCGTTTTTCAAGGATAATGATTCCTTATTTTCGAAAACAAGGTGAACGACACTGGAAAATTTCCCCTACTTCAGTGCCCACTGTGGTGTGGGATTTAAATTTTTCGTACATGGTCGCGACTACAACAGAAACAAACGTCCTTCCTCCTCTCTTCTTGTCTACCGGTTGACCCACAAATCTGCGGCGCCGGTCTTTCAACGTCAAACCGGTGGTTGTACGAAATACAAGTCTCCACCTCGCAGCAGGCAGTGTCGTTCACCTTTCCCGGTAAAACGCCAACAGTCTGTCCCTCACTCTCTTTCTCTCTGCTGTTATTTCTTTCTTTTTCTTTTCGCTTGAGGCACTGACTTGAAAGCCAAGACCCAACGACGCTTTGTCCGACAGTCGAAAAACGAAGATACAATTCAGTTAAAAGCAGCGACTCGGTCGCAATCGACGATTCGAGGTTGAATTGTGCGAATCTGCGAGCAGCGCGCGATCTGAGAAAGGAGAGGAAGTATCGACATTTTTCTCGAGAGAACTCTATGTGGGAAACGTGCTAACGTAAATCTTCCGGAGATCAAGAAGCGAATATACTGTGGCTAATAATTTAGCTTATTCGCTTCCTCTGCTTTTTCAAATTTATTTATTTTCCTTCTCACTTGGCACGCGTAACTCCACTGTGTTTTCTTTCATTGCGCTCGCATTCACGATATTTCAGTCGATTTCGTTCTAACTATTCCGTGCAATACATTTTTATTCTTATATATTTTTTTTTAATATTTTCTTCTGCTATGTGTACTTTATTTTCTCTCTAGGGAATTCTCGATACGCGATAAACTTCTCTTCCCTTCTCCTTCTAGCTAACATTCTCCACCTCGAGCGCATTATTTGCTTTTTCTTTTTCTATGTCATTTTCATCTGTCTGCTTATCTATCTATTGGCTTATTCTATAAATAAGGCAAATTTTTCTTCCTCGAACAAACGGCAATGGAATAATCGATATTGTTAATGAAATGCAGGTGGACGTTTAAAATAGCTACCGCAAATACCGCAAATACCAATATATCGCTCCGATCGTAACAGATTTTGGGAAGCATAATTCTTCTCACGTGTGAAAACAGCTGCGTTTACTCACGGGGCTCGCCTAACGCGTATTTTCTCTACCCGTTAACCTATCGGTTCGCACTTCCATCCATTTACGATGACCCGAGATGAAAGAAAAAAGAACATCTTTCTAATTACATGCTAAATCGCAGCGATCGCACACATAGGACCGATAATGCCGGCCGGATGTAAATCCAGACGTGAAACGTTCGAGCAGAGAAAGAGAGAGAGAGAGGGAAAACGAGCGGTTAATTTAAAGAGACTTGGCCGGGATCGTTCGAGGAACAAGCCTTCTTTCTCGATACATTATTCACGAGGATCGTTCACCGAGTCGGACGGAATTTTACTTTCCGTAACGTAACGAAGCGTGTAGCGGCAGCGTCGTTTGCGGTATTGTTTCGTTCTCTCCTCTCGCACGTGGAGAGGATACTCTCTTTGCGGGCCGATTTCGTCGCTATCAGTTGACTCACTAATTGTTGTTTAAGAAAATTACTCACCTAAAATTTGCAAAATGCTTAAAATCATGCAAAAATTTTGCATAACATTTATCGCAACAAATTTGTAGTTAAAGTTTCATGCGACTTATCTGCGTTGTACGTGAGAAATTTAATATTGAATATCGCGATCTTGCACATCCTTACGATAGAAACAATACAGATAACCATTACTCCAATGTAATTTTATCAAAGATGATACCATCCAGATAAGAAAACTTACCGTTATAAGTGTTACATATTAAGAAACGCGGCATGGAAGAAAGAATTGTACTCACTACACTGTTTTCGTCGTTAATGGTCGATTGTAGGTCAGAAAACGGGTATTTTATGCTTCGAGTAGCATTGTACTGAGTAAAACATGGAAATGTAATATCATGAAATTAGTTCCAAATTGATATTTATTATTTAGATAGTGAGATAAATATATAAAAACGCAATTTTGTCCGATAAATACTGAATCTATGAGTAGCTCTTTTGGTTCCGCCACTGAAATTACATACCTGATGAATAAATTTTTTAACGCGTTCCGTGCCGAACGAATTTTACGTGATTTATGACTCACATTGTCATATTATGAACCAAATTTTATTTGTCGAATAATCTGTGTCATTCTAAAATGACTGTGTTTCGTTTTGGAATCATAATTATGTTTTGTTTTGGAGTCAGACGGCCTGAACGGGAAGTTCAGTGTATGTGGGTGGGCTATTAGGAGAGATTCCTAAGAAGTAGGAAATCTGTTAATTAGTCTTGTTGTTGCGATTTGCGGCGAGAACAAGCGGGACTATATTTGAGATCACCACTCGAAAGAATACTCTTGCGTCAGCAAGCGCGGAAGACTTTCGGAATCGTTCACAGCAACAACAGGAAAAGATTGTCAAGCTTGAAGGTAACGCGATCACCGTTCCGTCTGGCAAACGAGCAACACACCGCGTATCCAATGACTATTGTTTACCTGTATAATACAGCGGTACCGCCATTGTCCGAATCGCCGTCATCCTCCGAACGTCCCACCGTGCGAATAGT
Source organism: Odontomachus brunneus (assembly GCF_010583005.1). Lineage (NCBI taxonomy): Eukaryota > Metazoa > Arthropoda > Insecta > Hymenoptera > Formicidae > Odontomachus > Odontomachus brunneus. Next base: position 124,424 of record NW_022639594.1, read on the forward strand.
TCACTGTTCGAATGTCCTATCAATCTGGACACGGCATCTCCCCGTGGAATATCTCTCCCCATTGAAGCGTGGAGTATTTCGCGTGAATGTTTGCATGGATGAAGTGGAGGATACACTAGACCGCTCCGAGGGGTTTTGGAAAAAAGAAGAGCTTGAATGGTCTGCGAAAAGCAGATTTTCTGAGTTTTTCTGCGAGCTGTTAAAAGTTGGTGCATTGGGTTTGTTAAATAAAACAGAAAGCAAAGTTATATCCACTCAATATCGAGGCGTTAATAATTTTTACGAATAAAATTACGAACGACTGGATATCTTTTAATGCCAGTCTGCCGGTCTCATTAGTTTGAATAACGGCGGCGCCGCTGTAATAAAAATCCCTACGGAATATTCGCAACTATCACCCCTCCCAATGCGCGAAAGATGGTGGGAAAAGTTTACACGTACATTATTTACTTCTCATGGAACTTCACCCGCGATTCATCTCGCGGAGTTTGTAACTACATAGTTTAACGTGTATACTCGCGAGATCTTAACGCCGATCTCACACTGTGAGGATATATTGGCCCTCTTCCTTCCTCATACTCGCAACTAGTGCTTTCGTGCGTATATTTCAATTGCGAAATTTATTTCCATGTACAAACTTTTCCGCAAAGTCGTTCACTTCGACGTTTTCTTTCCGATTACTCGCCGAAATCGTTGCGCGAGTAAACGAGGGAGACTCAGGACGAGCTCCAGATACCGAGGTGGATGGTGATCGTTGAGAACGAGGGCGAGGGCGGAAGGTTTGATCCTCCTAGAAAAACGGCATCATCATACGATCTCTCTCTCTCTCTCTCTCTCTCTCTCTCTCTCTCTCTCTCTCCTCTCGCCTGGCACTCGTAAAAGTTTTACGATTTTGGCGCGCGGCACATCCTCTTTAATGTACCCCTTTTGGCGCCCGATACCTCGGATGACATTTCCACTCGCGTTTTACTTTATCGTGGCCCGATGACGCGCTTGAATACGATGCAAATTGAGTGAAGGAGCGCGAGACGCAGCGCGGCGCAACGCTTCGACCACCAACACTTGGAAAACGAATTTCCACGGATAACGATGAGTCGCGATCCGTGATATTTCGAAAATACGCGACACCACCGTGTTGTGCAGTACACAGTCGATTCGGTTACGGATATTGTACCAATGACGACGCTCTCTTAAACCGAATCAGCAGAAATTCTGATTTAATCAGCACAAAGAGCATTTCACCGATAATCAGTGAATACTCACTGATTTTCAATGGAGACTCTCCCACTTTACTGTTTTATCTTTATCTTTTTTTATCGTTTTATTTTTATCTTTATGTCTTACTGATTTTAATCAGTGAAAATAAGATTTTACTGCAAAATCTGCGTCTTACATTCGTTATGTCAAATATAACTTTTGCCTTTGTGGTAATGGAATTACCGGTTTCCATGTGATCTGGATGCAATGATACTGTCTGTATTTGCAAACTGCATCGGTAATGAATAAGCAGTCGTTGTTGTCAACTGATTTTTGCAGCGAAATTTTATTGATTGCAATACTAATTGCTTAACCGAATCATTAGCTATGAATACACCGATTGTACCTTAAAGAACGGCCTCGCGTTTATGAGGAAGCCTTATGATTTCTCCATCGCCAATTTCTTCCGTTTTTCCGGCGAAATCAAGCGAAAACCGGATTTTGCGGTTGCACCATCGATCATTTAAGCGGCGACACGCCCTCTCTAAATATTCAAACACTTGAGCAAAAAAATCAGAGATACTCGAGTGTCGAAGACCGTGAGTGCGCGAATATTATTATTGAGGAGCACCGCACGTTATCTTTCCTTGAATAATTGAAGACCTCATTTCCTCGCGAGATATTCTGAATTTGAATCTTGAAAGGAGAACGGAGAGCAAAGAGTCGGGAGACTTTCTATAGGTCTGCACGACGAATAAGGAGATACCAATGAATAAACAGGTCAATTGATCAGAGAATTTAGATGTGTATATGTATAGACGTATTCTTCCCCGGTGAAAAGTATAAAGTATATTCGAGCACACCGTAACACTCCGCAGTCCCCGACTTTCAAGTTATCGGCGTTGCTCTCGGGAAAAAAATTCAACTTTTAAATTAAATTTTCCGCAAGATAAACTCCGTCGCGGATCGAAGTCCCATTAGGATGAACTCGGCTTCTCATTTACATCAGGCACCGCCCATCCCGTGTCCAACGCAGTAAATTCAATTATTATGTGAACTATATTTATAACAGATCGAAAATAAGATCGACATATACGTGTAATCTTCACGTGCGCGCACGTTGATTGTCGTGCGGATGAAACGTAACGATAAGGACAACATCCGTGTCTCTTTATGCAGGAGGAAAGGCGAGACGGCAATAACGGGAAAATAAAAAGCGCGATAAAAAGTGAAAATTCGCGCATTTGTTACCGAGTTAGGGAAAACTCGCAGATTTTCCTCCTTGAAAAATATAACCGCGCGCGTGCTCTCGAGTCATTACGTCACACGTAAACACACAGTTTAATTATGCGTCATGCGCAAGTGGGAGCATTAATAGTGCTCTTTGTCCAGACGCTTCTCGCGCGTATGTCACGTCGGCGTTCTTTCCATCCCGGTCCATATTAAGGAGGAGGCGAGCGCGCCGAGAGAACAGAAGCGGGAGAATATGACTAACTGATGTGACTAAGGAACTCGTAATTTACCCGTAACAACCAATAATTCGCCGCGGGAGATAAATTGACGGATTACGAAGATGAATTTTTCGAGCTACTTCATTAAAAGCTATCCAGCGTAAATTATAGCTCTCGTGCTCTCTTCCTTCTCATCCCTTCTCCCTTTCTCTTTCTCGCTTTTCCCGCCCCTTTTTCATCTCGTTAGTAATCCGATTATCGCATACATCGAGCCCGACGACAGTGTTGCGAAATAAATTTTGAATTATTAATTAATTAAGTTTGTATATTTCGTTGTCGTTGTAATTTAATTTGGAGATCTGCATTTTCGGATAATTTGGGCGAATCGAATTTGTCGAAATGGCTGGCCGAGTGATTCGAGTGGTCTGGTAATCGCGCGTATAAGCAGGATTTTATTACTTTCATTTCGTAAATAAATGGAAACCAGTGCGTTCGCACTGCGGACCGTGATCCTGCGCGATATTTGCAGTATTTATCAGATTTTTTACATTGCGTTCAACCTGTCTCACACATTTTTATATTTTAATCGTCGAGCTGTTTTAATTCCAACCGCGAGCTCTCGATATTCGAATATTCAATTTATTCGAGCGAAATATATTGTGAAAAATTTGACACTCGGATGTGTCGAAAATATTTCGATCATTTTTACCTTACTTAGGCACTTCAAATTAATAGCGTCTTCATAGTGATAATTCGACAGATGAAAACACTTTGCCATTTTCGAAAATCCTCTTGATGGGAGGTGCGCTTAATAGAAATCTTTCAACGACGAATTTCCATCGAGTCTATAATCTATAAATTTTTATCCAAGTCTATATTTATAAATTTCCTGTATAACAGCGAACCTATCGCTAATAGATTCGACGTAGTAAAAAATTTTGCGAAAAAAGTCCGCGCAACTGAATGGGAATGAAAAAAACTTGCTAACGGGAGATAATATCTCTGTTACCGTAATCGAAAACGTTCATCTGAACATTGTATTGAAGCTCAGTTGAGATAGCTGAGAAAGCGATTGGCGCTGAGCGGGAATCTTCTGCAGAAATTTTTCTGTTCATACAACCGAGTTTTTTATCTGGTCCCCGAGTAATAGAAGATTCAGTTACACTAAAGAAAAGCTTTTTGACACAGAATGACGAACTGCACCGCGATATTTACCGTAATAGCCTGCATCACGGAGTCGCTCGCTTGCGAGTGCATACTTTTTGCCTAATTGACGGCGTCGCCGATGTCCACGGTCACTGTCAAGATCAAAACAGGAGAACAAGGATGACGATAGTGTACTTTTCAGCGGAGCGAAGCGCGAGTGGGCGAAACGCCGTTGCCGACATCGTTTTCGCACCGATCGTTAAGTTGCTCTCGTACCACATGATCGCCCGTATAACACAACAAAAACTGCTGTCGGTCGTGCATGAATTAATCGACTGTTATGCGGAGCGGATTTTCGATTATAACGCCGTGTTACACCGGCACTCCATTCCTACGGCTGTTGCACAGAAAAAAAATTTCAGTTCGTGTTACTGAATGGGGACCAGACGAAAAATTCGCTGACGAGAAACAATATCTCTGTTACTGCGACCGGAAGCATTCGTTTGAACATTCAGCTGCATTAACCCTGCAACTCGAAATATTAAAAGTCACGTAAATCCATAAATTTACTGCCCGTAAATTTTACCTAGCATATCTTTATTTGCCCATAATTTCTGCTAAAATTATCAAAATTCAATGTTTTTTTTTTAATTGGTGTAGAAAATATCGAAAAATACAAATTTACTAATATTTTCGCGATTCAATGAAGTTGAAAGAAACTATAATAAAAAAATCAATTATATGTTTTTAAGAACGGTAACGTTTGAAAAGTTTGTCTAGGTAAATTTTATCTAATGTTTAGAGTTCTAGAGTTAAAACTCGGTTGAGATAACTCAGAACACAATTGGTTGAGTAGGAATCTCTTCTTCAGGTATCTTCCTGTTTCTACATCCGAGTTTTTTAGGTGGTCCCCAAATAACAGAAAATTCAATTACATTGACAGAGTTGTTTTTATTCGTGTGCAGCGGTCGTTTGTACGGGGTTGCCGCGGCCGATGAGACATTCGTGAACGATTCGATCCGATTCGGCAATTTGCGCGTTTTTACTCCGGCGATTGACACTCCGATCGAGAATGTTTGTGTCGAAACTTCATCGGTCTCGCTGTCTGACCTCGGGGCTCGCTAAAGAAGAAGAATACCGTTTCTTCGCGTAGGAGCAACACCGGTAACATATTGAGAGGCACTGCGTATCGTATCGGGTAACGTCTAGATTCGACATACATTCTCTGCTCTTGCTCGTACCCGTAAAATACGGAGAGAGGTCAGAGAGCGCGAGAGGGGAGAAGCGACGGAGAGAACGAAGGGCGGAAGAATAACACGACGAATCGTGAAATAGTGGGCGAAGAGAAAATATCGGGAAAATCCGCAAAGAATCATGAGAAAAGTGTTGGGGTGAAGGGCGAGGAGTCGGAAAATGCGCGAGGAAGGTCGGGAGGAAACGTAAGACGGTCAGACGAAGAAGAAGGAAGAGGAAAGAGATTTCGAATGCGAACGACACGGACGACACTGGGCGATGGATGACAATGGGGGGGTGGCAGCGAGAGGGAAAAGGGGGGAGAGAGGGCACGAAAGTACGAAGACGGCGGGGAAAGTTAGCGCAAGAGCAAGAGGGATAAGGGTCGTGGAAAAGGGGGCGAAGAGGCTACCTGACGTACCCCCAGAAGAGAAGCGGTGGAAGTATTGATCCGGAATGCCGGCGACCACCTGCCCGGAACGCGCTCTTCTACTCCTTCACCCTCCTCCACCGCCCCCTCTTGCGCCCCTCCCGTTCTCCCGCTTCTCTTGCGCTCCTACCCCTTCTCGTTTGCCTTTCCCCTCTCGCTACCTCGACCCTCTCGCTCTATCCCTATTTTGTTTCCTCCCCTTCCGTCCGTCCTCTTTTAACCCTCTTACCCCTTCGATCTTTCTTTCTCTTTCTCTCTTTTTCACTTACTTCTGCTTTATTTTATATTAATTTTTCTTTTTTATGTCCTGTACATTTTCTCGATATTCGTTGTATTTTATTTTTATATATTTTTGAAAAAATTCCTTGCATTTACTCATCTTGATTTTTCAGCCAGCTCTGAGTATCCCTCTTTTCAACTCTGTTTTATAACACGTTCCGCTTTCACTCTGTAGAACCCTCTGTTCTCTTTCTCTTTTTTTCCCCGCCTGGTATCGATAATCTGTCTCGTATTTCGCGACGAGCGCATAATTCACCGCCGAATTACTCTCGACGCTCGCTCCGACGACCACCGCGACGGCTCTCCTCGAATGAGCTCGTACTTTTGCACCATCACCAGACAGACCTTCGATTTTCCGCCTTGCCCGAGTGACGGGTCAGTCGCGACGGTGATTGACGAAGAGCGGTCCACGTTGATAAATGACTCTTCCGTCGATAATTAATGAGAACAATGTCTTATCGTGGAGAAAAATCGCGGAAGGGCGCATCTCGTGAGTCGCGAGAAGGACGAAAAGATTAACACAGGATATCGGTAGTAACTGACGGCAGAATATCACCGGTCTCGCGAGAGATCAAGGTGAAACGATCTTCTCTCGATCGGGAACCCTCCTGCGGATTTAGGAGGTAGATATCTCTTTGCGCTGTGCGGCGGCGCGACGCGACGTGGCGCGGTCACATGAAAGTACGTGTCGCGTTATGAATGAAATTATAAATACGTGCATGCTAGATGATCAGGCGCACGTAACGCCAAGGGAACGAACGACGACGAGGCAAACGCGCGCGTAACGCTATTTTTGGAGCACTTCGCGACGCGACGCGACGCGACGTGACGCGTCATGCCGCGCGGCGTCTCGACGGCCGATTCTCGATGCGCCTCCTCCTCCTCGACCTTTCACCTCCTCCCCCTGAGCCTCTTCGTCCCTCATCCTCATCTTTCTTACTCGGTATCGGGGAATCGTATCGACCGACGCGGAGAGACGGATACGGAAAAATCTTTCCCTCTCGCCGTCTTTTTATCGGATTTAACGGGAGATCGCGTTAAGGCCGTTCAACCGACGGCGTAGCTCCGCTTACTTCCCCTAACGAGAGAAGCCGCGGGAGCTCGATGGAGGAATCGTGTGTCTGGCATCGATTAAAGCCCCGAAACCGGATGAAAAATTAATTACGCCCTCACCTCGTTAGGGATCTCGCGTTCGTTCGTTCATTTGCTCGCGTGACATGAACTCGCTCCGCAGAATATTATCGGCGAAATAACCCGAGGTACGATTCTGATTTGACTAGCTTGAAAAGGAATCACGAAATAGTCCATCTCCTGACGATAAAATATTTAACAAAAAAAAAATTAGAAGATTAGAAGTGAAAAATTATTAAATTAGGCGGTCAAGATACGTACGCGAGTCGCAGTAGTCAAGGCACAGTAATGAAACCGATCGAACAGAGAGTGGAGAGTTCAGCCTCATTGGGAAGTCGACTTATCGAGCCGCTATCAAAATAGCGGCGAATACAGCAGTCGCGAGGTTCACACGAGGGGAACCGAGAGAAAAGAAAAGAGGTTCCTTGGGAATTCCCTCTGGAAATCCCACGAAGACGACTTCGCGTTTCTGCGTGGTTCCTCCGCATAATCGAGTAACGAGTCCCAAGGCATAGAGACACGAAAGGGTGTCGCGCTGTGATTGCTCGCGGAGACGCAACTCCTCGACCTGCAATTATGCAGTTGTGAATGCACCACGCATGTCATATGTGACGGCGACAACCAGCTCGATTTCGTGATCTGACGTCGGCGAAAATTCTAAATACATCTTGGACGTGTTACAAGCTTCGTCGTTCCTACGCGACTCGCTATTTCGGCCCGCGCGATTCCGAAGTGTCGTCGCCATTCAAGGATGCGGCGTACCGTCGTCGTCGTCGCCGCGTAAAAATCATAATCTGTGTCATCTTTTGCATCCTTCTGCCCGTCCGCCACCGAGGGGCGGTTCACCCCCTTCGGTGGTGCTCGGGGTGAAATCATGATGGATAAACGCGGAGATTGCTGCCAATTTTTTCCCAGGATAGCCATTCTCCGCAATGAGATATTTCGCGTAGGACGGCCTCGGTTTTGAGCGAGTGAGCAAGCGTGTGAGAGAGCGCGAGAGAGTTTGGCATAATTCGATAAAGTCATTGAGGCCACGCCGTGTGCCATTACGAAGAGCGAAGTTACTGCGGGACATTGAGACCGCGCCATTATCCCGAAGCGAGGTGAAGCGAAGCGCACGGCAAAAACTGATTAGCTGATGTGCGTGTGTGCGTGTGTATATATGTGTGTGTGCACACGCCACTCTTCGGCTGTGTTGCACGGGGTGTCCCGCATCTATCCAGTCACTCATCACCTACCACCCATCACCTATAATTTCCTCAATGTCAATTTTTCTCGAGTAACGAACCTCTCGCCTTGGACCGTCTTGCACTTATAAATCAGAGATAAAAGGTTCTTCTTCGGGTGCGCGATGTTTTAGTTCATGCGGAGCCTCATTCTCGAATTAACGATCGCGGACTTCAATTTGACGGGTTTATTCGTTGATGGATTTGGACTTTCTTCGTAAGAAAAGTCTATTTCTTCATTTTACCGAGCAGTGAAAAGTTAAAAATACCAATGCCAGGACACTAATAATATTGGTACCTAACTCCATATCTTGTTATTATTTTGGTCTTTGTGACCTTAGATGTACACTTTTTCGTCGACTCTCCGTCTGCCTTAAACGTCCTGCAAAATAATCCTGGTGTCCTGGTGTCCCAGGGTTGAAATATACGTATCTCGGCTATATGGACGGATAAAACGAAATTTCACTAACCGGGTTAGCGCGCTCGCTCGCCCACGTGGACGCAACTGGTCCTATATTTCATCCTTGCACCCTTCCCCGTTGCATCTCGACCAGCTCGAAGGCTCTTAAACACTCAGAGCGTCAAAATATCGGCTCGTGCACCAGTGGTTACTTAGAACGAGGGGTGAGCGAGTACACGTGACGTCACGGATATGCCTTTACCCTCCACTTCGAATACGTATTTTCAGAACGGACGTGTCGCGCTTGCTGAATATTCGACTCGTCTCGTCCTTCCGTAATTTAAGGACGCCACGACGATATTCGAGAGATTGTTGCCCGACGGATGACACGGACACGCAGCGTGTCGATGAAATATAACTGCGACGCGTCGATCGTTAACATTGTTATGGTAATCGGGCCGCGTACGTGTCTCGATTTAATTAATAAGCTGATTAATATGCGCGTGAACGAATGTGGTGCAACATATATTGACTGTTGTTGAGATTTTAAGTTACTTAATCTTATTAGTAGACTCGAAACATCGAGAATCGAAGCCGATTCAAACTGCGAGAAAACTGAAATTCATAAAATTAATGGGGCGATTTAATTTACATCCGATTTATATTCAGTAACAGCTTGATTTTTCTTGATATCATGTTTCACATTAGGAATATTTAATATTGAAGGTTGGAAGATCGTGAAGAATTTAGCGGTCTTCTCAAGCGAGGTTGGCTAAGAATTCATCAGGAAATCTGAAAGATAGGCAGCTGAAAGATACACTCCGTATAATTTGCTCGTACAGCGATATCATCATGGTCTATTATGCAGTATTGCTAGAATGGGCTTATACGGCTTCGCTTTTTATCGGCTCAATTAAATTGTTTACTTACACATTTAGAAGCAAAAGAAATGATAACGCTTTATTGGACACTTATTCGCTCATATTATCAATAAAGGGTTAGAAATAGTAATCGAGCGCTTAATATGTGATATACACACATATATACACACACAAATACATACATACAGAGTGTCCTATTTTAAACAGGCCAGCCGAATATTTTGAAAACTGAGACTGACAGACAAAATTATAGGATTTTTAAATTATAGGTTTTAAACAAAATTTATAGGATTTTATAGGGAAAAAAGAGGGTAATCTTGAATTTTAACTATGGTCATTCGTCAGAATTATATGGAGATTAATCTTATATTTTTAAATATATATATTTGTTTTTTTGTTTCCCCTAGTAAATTTATTACTAAATTTATTGTAGCGAACGACATCGATTTTATCGCCCGTTTTCTCTTTACAGTTTTGTCCTTTATATAGCTCAAAATTTGCGCTTCAATAACACTATTATATTTCATATTGTTTGAAAACATTTTTTATTCTATAATAATTATTTTTTCTTATTATTCTACAATGAAGCGGTAATTTTTGTCAGGCATGAAAATAAATGTCGCTTTCTCTCTCTTCCATAAACTTCAAAGTCGCCTTTATCGTAAGACGCGAAGATCCTTTCGGACATGTATTAATATCATGTTATTGCTTACAGATGTTACACCTTCAGAGCAGGAGGAGCTGTTTATCAAAAAGCTCCGACAATGTTGCGTGGCGTTCGATTTCATGGATCCGATGGCTGATCTCAAAGGCAAGGAAATTAAACGGAGTACGCTCAATGAATTGGTGGAGTACATTACAGCGGGACGAGGTGTCCTCACCGAACCTGTTTACCCGGAAACCATTAAAATGGCACGTAATTAATAAAATTTACATTAGAGAGAAATACTGAAGTTGGAAAGCTCAGATTTCTCACTCTCTTTTTTAGTAATAGCTGAAGAGTCTAACATTACAATTAATTAAAACTTTTACTTACTTTAACGTGTTATTATCTCGGAGAATAAGTAATTTTACGAAGTAAGTTACTTTAATAATTCTCACATATATGTGTGTGTGTGCATATATGTGGATGTTTAATACAATAAATATAATTAAAAACTTTGTGGAATCGATAAACGATAAGTATATAAATACATGTTGAAATATGAAAAATATATAATTATCTTTTATATAACGTTTTTCTCTTATAGGTTTCTGCAAATCTATTCCGTACGTTGCCACCTAGTGAAAACCCAGATTTCGATCCAGAAGAGGACGATCCGACCCTGGAGGCGAGCTGGCCTCATCTTCAGCTGGTTTACGAAGTCTTCCTCCGTTTTCTCGAGTCTTCAGATTTCCAACCTGCTATCGGCAAAAAAGTTATCGACCAAAAATTTGTGTTACAGGTAGAGAAAGAGAAAGAGAGAGATTCACTGCGTTATTTACTGCGTTATTTACTTAATATAATAATTTTATCTTTAATCTTAATAATTTTAATATATATAATTTTTTCAGTGTATAAAAATATTCAATATAAACTAATAAATATAGGTATGATTCTATACTATTGTCTGTTACAGTTATTAGATCTATTCGACTCGGAAGATCCGAGGGAAAGGGACTTCCTGAAAACCGTTTTGCATCGTATTTATGGCAAGTTCCTGGGTCTTAGAGCCTTCATACGTAAACAAATAAACAACATTTTTCTGAGGTATTTATTTGGATATATAAATATTATCTTCTTAACTTAATTATCCCATGAGGAATATTATCTTTTTAACTTTTTAACACATTTTTAAAATGTATTTAGATTTCATTTTTATAACTTTGCATTTAAGAATTTTTCAGAACGTGTTTTCATCTGATTATTTATTATTCATTTTTTCAGGTTTGTGTATGAAACGGAACATTTCAACGGAGTCGGTGAACTTCTTGAAATTTTGGGTAGCATTATTAATGGATTTGCTCTTCCTTTAAAAGTAGAGCACAAGCAATTTTTGGTTAAGGTACGATTATATTATTTGCTACGCCGTAGTCGGTGCTCATCGTGATATTTATACCATGATATATTATTTCTATAAATTTTTCGATCACAACGATTGTTTAAAACCTTTGTCATTTATTGTAGGTGCTGTTACCACTGCATAAAGTGAAATGTTTATCGATATATCACGCGCAGTTAGCTTATTGTGTGGTGCAATTTTTGGAAAAAGACGCGACTTTAACAGAACCAGTTGTACGAGGCCTCCTTAAATTCTGGCCTAAAACGTGCAGCCAGAAGGAGGTGATGTTCCTCGGTGAAATCGAGGAAATATTGGACGTTATAGAACCTGTCCAATTTGTTAAAATACAGGAACCTTTATTCAGGCAAATCGCACGTTGTGTATCTTCACCACACTTTCAGGTAAGTAGAAATAAATGGAATATGCGTTTTGCATCACGTCGATTTTGATGAATTCATTCTATGTTACGAGTAATGTCTAATTGTCTATGTTGCTTATGTTTTAGGTTGCAGAGAGAGCGTTGTACTTTTGGAATAACGAGTATATAATGTCTCTAATTGAGGAGAACAATCATATAATAATGGGGATTATGTTCCCGGCATTGTACAGAATTAGCAAGGAGCATTGGAATCAGACGATCGTTGCTCTTGTTTATAACGTTTTAAAAACATTTATGGAGATGAACAGCAAGCTCTTTGATGAACTTACTGCCAGCTATAAGTCTGAGAGGCAAAAGTAAGTCTAAATTTCAGAAATTTCCAATTTGTAGTTTATTATTTTGCAACGTTAAGTGGAACTTTTTATTTCCTAGTTTTTATTGCCACACTTCTCAACAGTTAAACGTTATATAAAAATTTAAGTCAAGTTCGTAAAAATCCATTAAAATCCATCCGTAAAATCCAGTTGTATACATCTATACACTTATATATGTTATAAAAAGCAAGGTTCCGTTGGCATTCTTCTTAATAACAGTGAATTACAGAGAGAAGAAGAGGGAAAAGGAGAGAGACGAATTGTGGAAGAAATTGGGTGAATTGGAGATAGAACGACGTAACACTCTGACAGGTAGCTCCAATAATGCAGTTCCTGCCACTAACACACCTACGACGCGTGCCCGCCCCTGAGCTGGTAAGAGAAATATTTTTTCTTCCTTATTATTATATTTTCTCATTTATATATTTCCATTTTCGAAATAATACACTCTCACGAATCTTTGTGTGCGTGTGTGTGTGTAATGCTACGTATGTAAACTTGTTTACGGACTCGTCTAAGTCGATCTTTTCGCATAAATTTTAAGTAAATTTTTCTTCAGTAAAAATTTAATTCCTTCTTTTGTTCCAGGTGAAAGTACAGTACCACGCTGCCCGATTGTTAGCCCTTAGTTTACGTCGATTGTCCATGTACTACACACAAAAAATTATTGTTGTTAGCGAAACAAAGTGTCTCACGATGGCATTCTTGACGTTATTGTAACTCATTTTATTAGTTATGACTGGAATGACAAAATTATTGGAAGGAGAAGAGTGAAAAAAGAAAAGACGATGCAGATAATTATGGAATTTTATTTTTTGACAACAATAACGACAATGCGACGACAACAAGAACAGCGACAACTCTACAACTACAACAACATGGCGACCAGTGAATTCCAAATGATTTTACACGTGTCGTAATATCGGATATATTTCACGCTTGCGTTTCTCTTCAGTTTTTTTTTTCTTTCTTGAAACGGCGACGATCGATCGGTTGCATGATGTACTCAGTGTCGGCACATAATGACGGCAAATAACGACAAATGTTTAGAGTCCCTTTTTGACGAAGATCTCGCTGTGCTCTCAGTAGATGGGGACGATCGAGTGGTGTAAATTTCGAAACGGACGAAATATACACGTCGTTGTGATCCTTTATATTCATTCTCGTAGGACGCGACACTTCGCGCATTCGTGATGAAAGCTAAGTGTGTGTGTCGCCTCCTGACTGACCCCTTTGAGCGGATTCTTGCCCCCGACGGAACTGGCGGGGGTGTTGTTTGAAATGTAACATATATTCGTACATTATACGATAAACGATAACTATTAACAGGTACGTAAAAAATTAGGTAAATGAAAAAAAATATACATATATAAATGCACACACACATATATATATATGTGTATATATATATATATATATATATATATATATATATATATATATATATATATATATAATGTGCGATTATAAAAAAGAAAATATAGAATAATATTGACGAAATACAACAAGTCAGACACACACAGGATTACACCAAACTGCGATAAAATGAAGAATACAGGTGTAAAACATATAGGCCGATGTGCTAACATAGACTGTTGCTGGCTGCGTGTCCGCGGATAGTTAGGACAAACTTTTTTCAAGAAGCCAAGAAGCGGCGAGTGACGGTGAACATAAATAGTTAACAAGTGATAAGATGTTTGATTACGCGGACGGAGAGAAAAGGGGGATACGCGAAAGAAAGAGAGATATATATGTTGTTTTTTAAATAAAAGAGGGAAGTAAAGAAGGAGAACGCGAAGTATACAATAAAAAAAGAAGAAAGACAGATTTGATTGTACCAAAACATCCGTTGCTTATAAATATAATTGCGTAAATAGTGATACACACACAACACACAACACACACACACACACACACACACACACACACACACACACAGTGCAGATTATAATAAGGAATCCACTCGGAGCTGTGCTCCTACACTGGCAACGTAGGAACGTGGGGTTTTTAAAAATTTCTTACCATTGCATAATAATAATAATTAAACGATAAAGTAACGATAATGATAACAATAAAAGATAATTAAACAGAGGAAATAATAATAAACGACAATGATAAGCAAATAACGATAGCTATGAGTAAAATAAAAAAAAATAGATGGTTTAACAGAATGGGTGGACAGCTTGCTCATACTATTTTCATGGAGCTGAGAGTGAGAGTGAGAGAGTGAAAGAATGCGAGGGAGAGATAGAGGAACGCACGATTGCCATTATTTTGAGATTCGTTTTTCGATTCTTTTTTTATGATTTTTCTCATCAAATTTTTCGTCGAACGTTTCTCACGAGATTCGCACACGACGTGCTCGCTTTGCGTTACGCTCCGTTTACCTCCACTACGTAAAAAACTCGTACGGAGACAGAGAGAGTGACATATACATATATAAATATAAATATATATATATATATAAATATATAAATATAATTATTGTAAAATAATGTAATGACTTCGGTGACGTAGAAAGAAAGAGAAAGAGGGAGAGAGTAAGAGAGAGAGAAAGAGAGAGAGAAAGTCCGAGGAAAGATTCTTTACGCGTAAATAGATACACATTTATTAAAAAAAAAACGTCTAAATTATTTCTACTCCGTTGCTCTTTACTATTGCCCGGTGCTAATTTCTTTTTTATGTTGAGATATGTTATTAAACATGAAAACTCGAAAAAACATACTTTTCATATACGCTCAATTTTTTACAAAAAATTTAAGTAAGACACTCTTCTCAGCCTCCGATATATTATAGTTGGGCATTTTTTCGCTGATGTTTTCGTAAATACTGTTTATTGCATTGATAAATGTTTAGTGCAGAGTTCATTTGGTTTCATCAAAATGCAATAAAACCGAGCGACGAACGACGAAGTTTCATTTCTTGATCTCTTATTTTCAACATCATCACGATATAATTATCAGATATGTGTGAAAATCTAAAGTTTAAATTCGATTAAAATTAATGGAGTTTTCAAATATCATTTCAAGTATCATACAAATCCGCGACATTTAAAATAGTCTTACAAATTCGCGATCGCGTCTACTCATTCGTATAATTCGCGCGCAATCTGTGTATATACGTCCCTGATTTGTTCTGGTTTGCCGCCATTCGACCAAGATCACTGTCAAAACGACGTTTTCGGGTATCCGAGGTGTAAACGTCGCATATATCTCTCTTGTTATTTACCGTTGTGTACATCGAATGCGAGGAAACTTCGTCGTCGAAGCGCGGTGTTGCGCGTCAGTGTTTACTTCTCCAAGAGTTTAACCCTTTCACGACCGTTGCACGAGTTCAGACGTGACGCGATGTAAAGTATCGTTGGATGCAGTAACTCCGAATTTTGCTGTATCTCAAGCAGGATATCATGCAAAAGGAGATAGGAAAGCCACAGTGATATTATAAAATCGTCCATTTCTATAAAAGGGTTCGATAAAGGGAAGAGAAAAGGAAAACGAGAGGAGAATTCGCGCCAATGTCGCGACTCGTACGATAGGTTAGGTAGCACCATTGTTCCGCGGTGACTTGTACGACGACGTTTCGATTTCGTGGACGACTCCTCCAGCATGCTGTCGCGCAAGAACAAGGATCTGAGGACGATCAAGGAGGGCGTCGAAGGGAGATACGTAAAGAAAGAAACGCCACCCGAAATGCCAAGTACGTATATTCTCGCGGTGGAGATTTAATCCTTTCCCCTTCCCCCGTTCCTTTCTAGCCGCACGCATTCAAGCGCGCAGTTCGTCGCACTTTGTGCGAAAAACACTTTCCTCGCGCGAATATCCTTGTATCTTTCATCCAGATCGAGAAGAATCCGATCAATTGCGTTTTTTTTTCATTTCTCTCGCTAGTATTACTGACATAATACTAACGTATGCATGCATTCCATCTCGAGAGATGATAATGCACAGAAAGTGCAGGCACATAAATATATTAATAGGCGGGATATTATTAGATCGTTGCATGCGAGAAAAGGCATTTTTAAGTTTAGGTCAGAGGCGTCTTCGCGCTTAGCGTCATTTCTCGTTAGTTGCTAGCCGTTATATCGGACTTCTCTTTATCGCGTTATTTTGGGCACTTGGAAATTTTTATTCTCTTCTTGTTTCTAACATATGTTAATTAAGAATCTTATTCCATAGCTTGATAGAATTCTTTCTAGCATTTACTCAGGTGTCTAAAATCTTTCATTGTAGTTGTATCTAACGTATTCACTTTCCAATTATATTTATTATTGATAATAAATTCTCACCGTTCATGTAATTTTTATCATCATATTAATGAAATATATACACGGGAATATCCTTTTTTACTGTCTTCTCATCATTTCTGATGGCATCCTGTTTTCTAACATTAAATATATATGCTTTTTATGACCAAAATATTGATTATATTGTAACAATTAATATTATTTATGCTCAGTTATCAATGTATGGACAACAGAACCGAACAAAAGAACGAGACGACGTAACAATCATCCGACAATGCCAAGCTCTATGGTAAATTACATTATGTACAAATTACACAGAGTGTCATCACATTTCCTAACATACCCAATGAGATAAAATCTTGGTTATTGATGAATCTTTTGAGAACTATAAACTTCCAATTTTTCGATATTAAATCGCCAGTTCCAAAAGAAGCGCTGACTTTTTTTACTGAAGTTAATAAATAAATCGCGTTTTCTTTCTTAAGCTTATTTATATCATCTTGCAACATACATTGTCCTTGTATATTAATAGCTCTTTTAATTCCTAGATGAGAACTATGTACAAACGGGTATTAAGATGTTGACTAATTGATACTCATCAATCTCTCTCCTCCTCTCTCTTTCTTTCTCTCTTTCATAGTCCGTCCCTCAACAGCCCAGTATGGTACAAAAATTCGGCAACACGAAAACTACTCCCAGCGCCGTCGGTCTCGGTAGCCACGAAGGCAAATACACGCCGAACAGTTCTGTCCCGGACTTAGCTCAAAGGTTAATAGTATATGTATATAGGTATTTTTTTTGCAGAGATTGCAATATATATGCTTTGAATTGTTTTTACCCTTTTGAATTTTACGATAGATTCGCTAGTCTCTCCGTTAATACGGGAACTAACGACGGTATGCCCTCGAGGACCGCGACACCCATGTACCATGCCGAACTGTCGCCCGCGATGTCTCACACTTATATCAATCAATATGCTGGATCCGAGTATCACTTGGACAGGGTTCAGACACCGCAAATGCCTTACATGCCCTTCGACGTCGACACTGGTTACGAGGACTATAATCGCTCCGCGTACCGTCAGAATGCTGGGTATGACAGTTCACAGAATTTCTAAAGTTCACCTGAAACAATATAACAATATAACACATCTTTCTCGATATCCTATAAATTATTGCGCTCGTGTATCGATACTTGTAAGCTGTAAGACGCGCGGTAAAAGAAATTCGCAGGTATATGTTAGTTATTATCATCAACTTAGTCATCTTAGTTTAATTTCAAACCATCTTTAAGTTCAATCTATGTTATTTTATTCTTCATTATACGAATAATGTAGTTCCATTTGAGAGAACAATTTTATATTAAAGAATCTTGATATTTTATGTATCAAGAACATTTTTCATATTTTAGTCATAGTAATAGATTATTTACATCATAGAACAAGAAGTCTACATTATAATATCTATTGGGGAATTTAATTAGATTGCTCAAAATTCAGAATTGATGAAATCAGTACAAATCGATCTATATTATCTTATGTTTGTCGTCTCGTCTAAAACTCATTTCGTTTCACCGAGTTTCGATTTACGTTTGAAGGTACAGCAGATGCCACTCAGAGAGATCGAGTTCTCGGAGCGAGCAACAAGAAGAATTGCCCTTGCCTCCCGGGTGGTCAGTCGACTTCACCCTCCGTGGCCGGAAATATTACATCGATCACAATACGAAGACCACACATTGGTCGCATCCGCTCGAGAAGGAGGGCCTACCTACTGGTTGGGAGAGAATCGAGTCGCCTGAGTATGGCGTTTATTATGTGAAGTGAGTGACAAAGTCGGTAGAACTCAAAAAGAAACCAAACTTCCTCGAAACATTTATATCTATAAGATGAGCTTTGGATATATCCTAGAATAGCTAAACATAAGACGTCTTTTTTGTAAATACTTTCTCGTTCAGAGGTAATCCAATTAGTTGTCCCATATCCCTGAATGTAAGACACTTAGAGTTCATGACAATTAGCGAGAGAAATTTTGATAGATCCTTTGTTAGATAGTTCACGTTTACGTCTGGCGTTTTAGTTCCAAGATCTCTTTCAAATTGCGATTATACATCGTAGAGCCTTTCTTTCTTCTCCTTGATAAGCAAAGCATCAAATATAAAGTCAAGTCCTATCAAGTGCGTACACCTAACGAAGAGTACTTTCCAATTTCAGTCATATCACACGTCAAGCGCAATACGAGCATCCCTGTTACCCGCACGAGATGCAAGCGGTGCGCGTAGTGTCACCACCGCGGCATACTCATTTTCACTCTCACAGTGTCTTGGTGCCGGCCAACCCCTATCTCAATGAGGAGATACCGCATTGGCTGTATGTCTACAGTAGGGCCTCGATCGCTCTAGATCGTAAGTTGCGCTGGGAGCTCTTTCGGCTGCCCGAATTGGATTGCTTCAATGCCATGCTCACCAGGCTATACAAGCAGGAACTGGAAGAGGTTGTGATGCGTTACGAAGAGTACAGGTACGGATTAGAGTCTAAGACTCGACAAGAAAACTGCTCTTTTCTCTTCTTGTGATGATATTTAAGGATTCTGGTCAGAAGCAAGAAGATATACATTAAAAATTCTTGCAAAATACGTTGAAATAAAATGATATTTGCAATCAATTGAACAGACCTGTAAAATAGTTCGAATATTTTCCTTTTGCTCCAACAACCAATAGCCGTAAATAGCCGTAAAATTTACGGGACAAAATCATAAAAATAGGAAAAGAAAAGTTGCAGTAATTTTATTTATTGTTATTTATTGATTGAACAAAAAGAGAATATTAGAATTATTTTATAAGTTCGCTTGATCGATTGTGTGTTATTTTATGGACACATTTCAACGTATTTTGTAAAAAATTTTTGGCATGTATTTTCTCGCTTCTGATGTCACCAAATACGAGTTCGGCGGCGAGGAGTTAAAAGTTTTAAATCAAACTGTAGAGCTCGATGAGTAGTTTTTGAAGCAGTTCCGATTTTGATTGAATCAGGGTAGTTGATTTCTTAAAAATACCATTTTGAAGTGCAGAATTTTCCCCCTACAATCAACTTTCTGGGGAAACTTCGTCGAGCTTGACGACGATTTGATCTGACTTTAAAGAATCACGTCTCCAAGTTTGGCAGATTTTTCTCTGGTAAAAATACGTCCAAATCGAAAGATGCAAAGTCGAGATACTGACGCTTGATACACTGTACATTTCTGTATATATTGCATTTTGTATGTTCCTACAGATCCTCATTATTGTGCGAGATGGATCAGAGACTAAAGGAATTGAGACCAGAATCCAGTGGCTCTAATGCTGGTGCTGTGGCATTACGAAGATCTCTTCCTTGACAGAGCAATCGAACGATCTGTGTTGATGTGGGATAGATTTTTCTCGAGACTGATGACAAGATTCTTCTTGGAAGCACGATACAACAAACGATTTAGCTCAGATCTATGATGTGCTCTTTGTTCCTCATTTCTTTTTCTTTATCTCTTTCTGACTTAAACCTTAAGCTAAAAAAAAGATAGAGAACAAGAAACATAAAGGAAAGAGCACATTATAAATTAGGTTTTAAGGTATTCGCCGTGGATATGTTAGATTGTGACATCGGGAAGAGAAATAACGCCTTGAACGTTCTTGCGTCATTTCCAAATAACAAGATATCTGTATGAAAAAATCTTTCAGATCACTTGAGCGTACTTAGGAAACTATCCTTTTCCTCTGATAATCATTAAGTAGCTGTAAAATGAACTTGGTAAAATTATAAGGAAAGGTAAGGGAGGAAGTTAAGTTGCATGTCACGTTAATTTTGTGATTGTCTGTTGACTGCTAAAGGAGCAGGATAGTTCTTAGAATATTTTACAAGTATGCTTAAACAATCAGAAGTGTTCTTATATACAAATATCTTTTTATTTGGAAGTGACACAAGAATCTTGGACATTTTTTTCTTTTAACATCATTAGTCCAGATTTTCGCGGCCAGCACCCAGAAGCCTCAATACCAACATGTTGTTTGTATGTATTTGTAGATATTGCAAAGTTTCCTCGACAAAACTTGTCCCTTTTGATATTTTATTGTATACTCTAAATAACTATCAAGAAATAATGGTTATTGAATATTACCTATTATTTGTCTTCCTCTTCCTCTTCCTCTTCCTCTTCTTCGTCTTCGTCCTCTTCCTCGAATTTCATTTGGAATTCATCCACAACAGTCAAACCTTCAATCTTACATACGTATAAATTACCAGGTGCACCAGCTAGGTTATGTATCGACGCTCCTGTGAATAATCAGTGCAGTCAGTTACTTCATGCAAAATTGAACTTTGAAATTCGACTTGAAAATTGGAAAAAGACATACTTTTTTCAGCTGGGTCATCCGGCATTCTGTTCTTCACTAGTGAGTAGAATGTAAAACCGAAACAAGTCCACGCGGCGAAAGCGTACATTAGCGCGAACCTTTCCCTTGTACGGATACCTTTTTGTTTGTCTCTCATATTATATCGGTCTTTTACTGCATATAGATTTTTTGTTCCTGACCATTCTTTCCAGAATTGTCTTATAAATTTACCAAGCATTATTTTCAAGTATTTGTCTGCTAGTCCAGGAAAATTTGTATCGTTCCTGTGATGGAAAAAGTATCACATAACCTCACTGTGCAGGTCTCTTTCGATACTTCATTTTTGTAGAAATTTTATTTATATATTGACAGAATTAAGACTTAGATCTTTTATACACACAAATAATTAATGATAATGCAAACTTCACGAACAGCAAGTTTACCGCAATTTGTTTTCCAATTAAATCATCTTGCGTTGTGTCTTTCTAATTGCGCTGAAAGCGAATTGAGATATACGAGATCAGTACAAATTTTCTCACGCACACAGGGTATAGAAAAAAATAAAACAAATAGTAAAATAGTAATAAAAAGTGTTATAATTTTAATGCGTCAAGAGTAAAAAAAAATATATTGACTATATATCTTACACAAACATTACAAAAATTACGTAATTACATCTTTCGTTACGAGAACGAAATCGATATATAACGTTCAATCAAAAATAAGTAGAAAGTTTAAAATTCTTTATAAGATCTTGAAAGGACATTTTTTACATAAATTAATTGTCAGTCTATTAGCATGGATATGAATCAAGCAACTCGACAACGAATGAAAAGTAGATATATATTTCAATATAAAGGAAAAGCACATGATCCACTATTAAATCTACCACTATTCCAATTGTTTGCTGTCATTACTTTGAATCTATGGACACAGTTTGTTTGACACTATAAATACTTCGAAGCGTTAAATAAAGCAAAATTAGTCTATTCGTCTTTCTGAAGTACTAAAAATGAACATTATTACGAGTAAAATTTATTTGATACTGCAATACATCATGGCTACGTTCCGAAATTCACTGCCAGTACTGAAATTCTATAATATACGTAACATGAACTATAGATTTTCAGTACTGGCAGTGCATTTCGGAACGCAGCCCATATCGGTTTAGTTTACATCGTGTACTTGATACGCGTACTAAATAGTAACTTTCTATTAGATAATCTTAATATCGACAATGCATATCGACGGCGACGCATTCAATTAATACAATACGTTTTGTTGATGAGTATTATATCAGTTTAATATACTGTTGTTTATATATATCGTCGATATTAAGATTATCTAATAGAAAGTTACTATTTAGTACGCGTATCAAATGCACGATGTAAACCAAGCCACTGGGTGCTTAGGATAACGAGAGTAGAGCGAGTGAGATCTGGATCCGAGAGAATAGTATAATCTCCCATCTATAACTGTAATATTTTGTGGTCTACTCTTAGGGCTATCGCACACAAATTGACATAACTGCATATGCATAGCATAAGACCGTATGTACCAATGAGCATCGAGTATTAAGCCGCCATATTGGTGTTCGATGCTTAATATTCGATGCTCATTGGTCCATACGATCTTATGCTATGTATATGCAGTTATGTCAATTTGTGTGCGATAGCCCTTACTCCTGCTCTTGCAGTCTTATGAACACAGAAGCAGATCAGGGGCTCAATTAGTTCTTTTATTGCACACTTTGTCTGTGCAGAAAGAGACAGAGAACACAGAGGGGATGTACATATTGGCTTTATTTTTCTGGCCGTATGCGGGGTCCATGTATATTACGTCCATGGTTAACCTAGAGCCACTCGAACACGCTATTAGACCGTTATTTTTGTAAAAATAGTTCTGTAGCATCCGCTACGAGTCGCCACTTTCTTTAACGAGAAATTGAGGTAATGGGTGTGTTCAGCGAACTCAACAGTTGCACAACAGTTGAGTAATTCGTCAATGTAATTGGTCTAGATTTAGGGATCTAACAGTGGGCGCGTTCCATTACACACTCACAACGCTCGCGAGCGTCATTCTATCTTTGTGCTCATGGATGTTAAACGAGATGTTGCGAGCGTGTAACGGAACGAGCCCAGTAAAAACTAATAATCGCTGATTTTTCATTGAGCGCTTTTTCCGCTGAACATACCCAATGGCTGTGTTCCGTGCAGTATTCACTGCTATTCAGTACTGAAAATGTATAGTTTATGTCACGTATACTGTAGATTTTCAGTACTGGCAGTAAATTTCGGAACGCAGCCTATATATATATATATATATATATATATATATATATATATATATATATAAACAGCATTTAAATTGACCAATGTACTTAATGTACTCCTTAGATCCGTTATTCCTGTACTAAACCCAGCGGCACACGATTTTGATTGGTGCATTTCCATCCATCTTCAGAAATGCACCAATCAAAACAGAGTATTTCTATTGAGCAAGCAATTCAGCACGAAACAAGCACCGTGTGCCACTTAAGGTTTGTTTGCATTGCTTTAACACTTTTACATCTAATACCCGTTGCACACTAGACGCGATAAATGATATCCAATGAGAGCTCTTCTTTCTAATGAGTGTAGCTAATGTAGCTACACGAACAGACCGATATATATATATATATATATGTATAAAATAGTACATTGACCGCTTGAAACTAATAATCGATATTGCCAATATAAGGGCGTATTAACCGACATATTTATACATCGAAAATTGTATCAACAATGTAAACAATTTCAAGTCAGAAGTTCGAGTTTTCTGTTCGTTTGTCAATGTATATATACCGTTTACTCCGTATGAACGATCAAAGCGCCCCGTGGAGGCGCCTATCGGAAAGCGCGCGGCGATTGGACGCTCGCTGGTCGGGCCGGAATGTAGCCGGTGGAACGGGGGGAACGGCTATGGCAATCGAATAAAAGGGGTGAGGAGGTGCGATTTCGCGCGTTCACCGCGATTCCGAATTGCATTTCTGACAGATTCTGACGGCGACAAGCGCGCTGGCACCGGGGAGCCGCTGGCCAAGGTGATAATTGAGCAGGCGAGTCTGTTCGCGACGACGAGAGGCCGACGAGATGTCCGTGATGGGTAAGGTGAGTGCTGAAGTGAGAATATTTAACCTTCTGCGGACGAGGCGACTGTCGACGAGATAGCGTTCGTGCTCAGCCGGTTCGCGACTCACACCTCGACTTCGTCGCGCGTATCTCACGCCATAACGTCGCGACTCGTCGACACCAAACCGGAATCGGCGGCTCCAGGTATATGAGTGAAGCCTACTCAGCGACGGTATCTCTCAATGCCGCGATCGCACGTCGACAAGGACCGTGCTCGTTCGCGACGACGATAGAGTCCTAAACGCGTAAGGCTCATTTTCCCGCACCGTGTCCATCGGAAACTGAGCTCTATTCTATCAGGAGCCGTGTCTCACGAATGCCGCGACGCGCGAACGAAGCTCAGCCACCGTGATCTCGGGAGGAGCGAACATGCGGAACCGCGAATGTAACACGCCGATAACGTGTAACGTACGACTGCATGTAACGTGTGCATTGTAATGTGCGGACTGTGCCGGCTGCGCGCGCGCGCGCGTGGACGCGCAGCTATTTCGCGAGAAACTTTAGTCGGCCAAGTGGTGCACTCGCGAGATAAATGTCGACTGCGACTTATCAATCGAGAAGTTCAACGGTTATCATTGAAATATCTGCTGATTGTTTATAGTAGTTAAGTCAAATTGTCGTGTGTCTTTCGCATGTTTTTTATCTGGTCTTTCTCAGTAACTGAAGAATACAAGTCCGAGAGGTTTGCAAATTATGAAATCTCACTAAAAAACATTAATATTTCAAAGATTTTATATATATTTTTAAACTCTTTTAATATAGAGCTTTTTTGATTGATCTTTTGAATGATTGAATGATTATTTAAGTGATGAAATAATTAAATATATGATATTTTACTTAAATTAAGAACTATGCACATAAAGTAACATAGATTCTAGATATTTAGTTAAATAATTTTTATTGAAAAAGGTGTAAATTTCTTGTATTAAGTTTCGCAAATCATTTACGCGGCGACATAGTTCTACTGTATCGACTTTGAATAATTGTAAGTTTGCAAAGCTTTCCCGATTTTAGGAAAGGAAAAGATCTCGCGTGAGACGAAATTTTTTGGACCGTTAGAGAACGATTCGTCGAAAAATTCCTGGACAGAGACGATTAATACTAATCAAGCGTTAGCATCCCATCGACGATTGGAACGAGGCGTGCCCTAATGAATGCACGTCTCGGCGAATGTCCTTGTTTACATCTACCGAGCAATCGTCATAAATTCTTTCCATCAGCGCGCGCGATTCTGGTTTCACGACCGGCCTCGCGGCACGTCGGTGTCCTCGAGGACCGGTCGTGCACGAGCGAACTTTGCCACGAATTTATACCCTCTCCCGTTTCTTTTCCGACAGCCGGTGCTCTACTCCTACTGGCGGAGTTCCTGCTCGTGGAGGGTGAGAATTGGTGAGTGAAGATTTCGTTATCTCCAAGAAGAATAGTTGCACCCCAGACAGCACAAATGTCCAAAATCGAGTCATAAGACATCTTTCCCCTTGTCCACAATCTTGCTTTAATTCTTAAGCCGTAATAAATTGACCAACTACAGTCGATTATTTTAAAAATAACCAACTGTGGTTGGTCAATTTCTTACGGCTTAAGAATTAAAGCAAGGTTGTGGACAAGGGGTTTAGGACATCTTTAAGATAATACCTTATAAACTTGTCTTAAAGATGTTTTAAAGACGTCATAACCCGATTTTGGACATTATGCTGTCTGGGACGTGATTACGTCGCAACTTGTGACGAATGCTGCACGTTTCAAAACGACTGATTCTTTCGAGATCTACATGAAAATATCGAGTACATTCCTATTTTGAGAGAATTGTGGTCGGAAGCATCGATAACTCCTTGTTCACAATCTTGCTTCAATCTTTAAGCCGTAATAAATTGACCAACCACAGTCGATTATTTTAAAAATAATCAACTGTGGTTGGTCAGTTTCTTAAGGTTTAGGAATTAAAGCAAGGTGTGGACAAGAGATAAAAGTTGAGACTCTTGTGTACTCGCCGCGGCCATGTTGGATTGTGACGTCAAAAGCGAGAAATTAACACGTTGAAAATTCTTGCGTGCCATTTCTGAATTAAAAAATATTTATGTAAAGGAGTACTTCAGCATACTTGTAAAACTCCAAAAATTGTCTTTTTCCTTTAATACGTAATAAATAGCCGTAAAATGGACATGACAAAATCATGATGGAAAGATAGGTTAAAGAGAAGGATTGCATGTCACATTAATTTTGCAGTTGTTTATTGATTGTTAAGGGAAAATGATAATTTTTGGAGCATTCTTCAAGCATGCTCAAACAATCAGAAGTGTTCTATCATACAATTGTCCTTTTACTTAAAAACAGCACGTAAGAATTTTGGACGTGCGTTTTCTCGCTTCTGACGTCATCAATCCAAAGTTCTGCGAATATCCAGGAGTCTTAAATAGAAACATTGATAAGAGTTCAAATTTGTATAATGATATTACGATATTATGTAATGATTATGTAACAACAGGCAATTAAAATTGGTAGGTTTGTCGGGCGACTACCGATACTTGATACTTGAATCTCGTTATTTCTTGTAGTTTCTTAGTTTTTAAACGATAGATTTCTAACGATGTTTATC
Organism: Odontomachus brunneus; assembly: GCF_010583005.1. Classification (NCBI taxonomy): domain Eukaryota; kingdom Metazoa; phylum Arthropoda; class Insecta; order Hymenoptera; family Formicidae; genus Odontomachus; species Odontomachus brunneus. The sequence goes on from NW_022639594.1 coordinate 150,961, forward strand.
TGCCAACAGCGTTGAATCTGAAGGAGATACCATACGACATAAAACCAGTGAGCTTGGTGAAGGGTGGTGGGGAGCAACATTCCAATGAGTTTCGCGAGATCAATCCGATGGAGCAGGTCCCCGCGCTCCACATCGACAATCATACACTAATAGAGTCTGTGAGTTCAATTAACGATTTGCATTTTATCGTCGCGATCTCTTCGCAACTTTTCCTCATCCGACAATAACGAGTAATTTTTTTTTTAATAACGCAGTTAAATATCCTGCAATACTTGGAGGAGACCAGGCCGAGTCGTCCGCTGATGCCGGCGGATCCCGTCAAGAGAGCCAGGGTCAGAGAGATCTGCGAGGTGATTGCCAGTGGCATACAACCGCTACAAAATCTCACGATCCTGATCTACGTCGGGGAAGAGCGCAAAAAGGAATGGGCGCAGCATTGGATTACCAGGGGATTTACAGGTGCTTCAAGATTACAGATAACATATACGTTTGATCTCATTAACACACCAATTTCCAGTTTTACAAGCCGAAGATGTAGTGTTGTTCGCGATTAGTTTACAAAGCGTCGAGAATACCTTTTTTTAACCAAGTTGAAGACAAACGTTAAAATGTCTCGATAATCTTTGTGTGTGAAAAATATATGTCTTATCTTTAAGATATTATCTTAGTTGTTTGCCACTACGGTTTTCATGAGTTGTTCCAAAATTTAATTGAACTTCGAATAACTGAAGTAATAACAAATTCATATATTTCCTGATGCATGTATTTATTAGCTAGTTTTTTTTAATTTTTGTATCGGCTACGATATTTAATTTACTATGAACTTATAGCGTCATTTTCCGTTGACTAATCAGACTAGTCAACGCGTTAATCAATCTTAAACAGGAAATCAATAATCAGTCTTTAATGCTTTGCATACTTACGCGAAAACACTAGCTAGTTCCTTAATTATTATTACCTTGTATGCTTGGCGCAATTTTTAAATATCTCAAACATATGCAATGATAATTGCTCGTTGCATATTAAAATCGTGGATCACGTCATGTGGTAACCTTGGATGTGTTCGCGAAAACAACGTGTTTAATCAGTGTCATGAAGTAGAGCCTTCACGGCGCGTGTAGCTAAGCGCAAACATCGATAATGCTGTTTTTCTTTTTTAGCCGTGGAAAAACTATTATCGTCGAGTGCGGGCAAGTATTGCGTTGGCGACGAGATTACGTTAGCTGACTGTTGCCTAGTGCCACAGATATTCAATGCACGGAGGTTTCACGTCGACCTTAGACCCTTCCCCACGATTCTCAGGGTGGACCGTCACTTGGAGCACCATCCGGCCTTCACCGCGGCTCACCCCAACAATCAGCCCGACTGTCCGCCGGAGGCGACCAAGTAGCAAGCGAGGCAGACCACCCTTTTCCTCTTCTAATGTCCTTTAGAAGGGCGAAAGGAGGTGGTCCGACGTTGTGTGGTTTCATAGTGACAAAAGGTGACATCGCCGTTCACTTGTCCTCGTCCAGATTTTAACGTAACGCACGGCTTATCGCGCCTCGTGTATATCATAAACAAGAGATTATTCTCCGAGAAAAAGAGAAGAAGACAGCGAATCGCTGAATCAAACTTATCGAGCCCAGACAGGACATGAAAGTCTGTATCGAGAAGAATGATAGCAGTTTAGTCGAGCGGATTAAGTTTTTGGTGATTACGGAAATACATACCTTGGCATCTTGGTAGTACTCGACGTCTATACAGTAATCGCATTCGGCTGGCCGTTGATTTTTATGTACTAGGCGTCGAGATGCTGCCACATCTCTTAATATAGACTTCACGATTGAGACTTTTACTTGCTTTGCATTTAGCGCCGAACCATTCGATTTTCTCCTTCGACATTTTTTTTAAACGCAAAAGTATAAAAATGTAAAACTCTTATACTAACGCATTTAGCGTTAGATATAGTGAAGAATGACCCGTAAATGTACACGCAGTTTATCGTAAAGATTGATTACATTGCGACAGCGTGTGCGCGGAAAGTTGATTTAATTCGTATGCGATCGGCCTTCTAGATTGATTTCCTTCGATAACGATACTTCGGTTCGAGGATATCATTGGATCGGTAAAATAGCACCTTTTGTCACTTATGAACTGCGTTTCGATACCGAAATGGTTAGCGGCCTCTCGATCTTATGTTACGTTACATCAAACGATAAGTGCCGCTTCACAGAGCGAAGATACTCTGACGCCATTTCTATACTCGCGCATAAACGAGTAAGAGAAATATTGGGCCTACTTTTAAGTTCTTTGTTACGTTTTCTACAGGTTTCTATCATCAATCGAAATTAATTCTTCACGCGATATTTTTACACGATATTTTGTAAGATATATCGACCTATTCTAAATAGGTTCTCTGTTGAAATCAAAAGTTTACTTTTTATATACTTATAAATTTTTTATTTGACTTTTTTCGCGCTGACATAGCGTAAGAAAAAGAAGTTGCTATTGAATCATAGTAAATGCCCCGAGTTCGTCGCTGGTAAACGTAGGATAGTGATTCGTACTTACGTGATATGAAGTACACACGCAGCAGACAAATTCGAAACGTGAAGCGATCCACAATTCGAAGGGAAACGTGTAATAAGGGAAATGCGCTCCGCACAATGTATCTCCCGAGATGTCACAAGATGAGAGTACAAATCGCATATTTCCTTTGACATTCCGGATATTGTATTTTTCTCAACGGGAATCGCGTGAACATACAAAATCGCCCGTGAGCGACGCGCGAGTCACGAAAATGGTTACTGTGCCAGATAATCGCAACGTTGATTTGTCCGTCAACATGAATTACGTTGCACAATTAAAGAACCGCGGTCGTCGGCGATCTCGCGCGCTTGCGACCGCGAGGATCGAAAAGTGTGCCATTGAAATGCCGTTTATTACACATAGTACAATCGCGTATGTATGGTCGTGCAAATCAAACGATGCACGGAGACGCCGCCGTGGACGCCAACAGAATCAAAGTACACAATTATACGCTCTCGCAACATAACAGAACCTATCTCTCTCTCTCCGGTTCCGAGAGCACGACAATGAAACAGAGATGCCGATATTTTTCACGAATCTTTTTTATAGAATCGCTCATTGTAAAGCTGTATTATTGCATAGTCGCCTTTGTGTACTCTGAAGAATTTGTACGTTAACGTACGTAATAGGCGTGCCGTTTTTTCTCATTACAAGTTCGAGACTCCGGTATATGATACCGAAAAACACGATCGATTGAACACTGACATAATCGGACTTCATTGGCATTCTTCCTTATTGTCGCGTTGTCCTTCCTCTTCCGGCACTCACGAAACACGTCACGTCACATTCGCGTCGGAATCCCACGTCGATACAACACCGATGATTTTCTCCATGTATCGCGCACGTTGTAACTGCCTTCTTATACTGAGACTTCGACGAATACTTCTTCCATGTAGCCTCCAGCCTTCGCAATTATTTTTCTATAGGAGATATAGTATCGTAATAACGAAGGTAATACACTTCTTTGTGCGCTTTCTAACGAAAGATTAAAAAAGAGGAGTAAATATATATATATATATATATATATATAAATATATATATATAGATTCATCGCAATACATACTTAAAATCTACGTCCTACATGTAGTACCAGGGACAAGCAAAAACACATATTCCGCGTATACATACACTCATACACATCACATACACATGCATACACATACATACACACACAAAGGCATAGACAGACGTATATTAATCAATTGAGTGATTAGATAATAATGTATATAATCTTTGTACGAACCATACTTCCCCTATAAAACTCCGCTCCACTTACATCAAGACAGGCGTGTGGTCAAATCGAAACTGCATTTGTGCGTATCCGCTTCCGTTTTGTATGACCGCGTACACATATGCGATTTGATTTATGGAGAGAAGTGCGAGCGAAGTAGCATCTCCGCCATTTTGTATTTCGTTCGCGCTTATTATTGTGAAACAGAACAGAGGAGTTTCAAGTATTCGCCAATTAAGCGAATGCTTCAGGACTGACATGCAGGATCTCGCGGTCCCTACGTCGAGTCTCCGTTCCGTATTTTCGCATACAGGAATGTGTAAAAAAGGAGAAACGACGAAATGATCGATTGTGAAAGCGGAAAGTTGATTTCGTCGAGAACGAGCTGTGTTATCGTAGTTAGCGGTAGTTCTTATAGTACGGGACAATTAGCGTGTAAAATATTGCAGGCAGGTTTCTAATTTATATTTAAAAAGTCCTCATAGAAGTGCTTTAATATTTATAGTAATTTTTGGATGTTTGATATCAGACATCTACATAACTAATATTTGAGTCACAATACCGTTGAGGTAGAATCGATTTGCCGAATTAAACGAAGAACGAATCTTCGTCGTTCGTATTCATTCCTGAAGCTTAGTTTGCCTTTGTTTTATCATTGCTTCTGGTTGCTTGTAACCTAAAAGCTATGTTAATCGTCCTTCGAGTGAGAATTTTTATTGCAAACTTAAATAAGGGACACTAAGTATTTCTATTGTATGGCTCCTAATTGTAATCAAACCGCGAATATTAGTGAATAAATTTCTAATCACATTTTTCGGCGGGAGATAGTCAAAATGAGGAAATCGTCGCCCTTAATATTCCGTATGGTTGCGTTCCCGAAAGTGTCTATTCTTGTGTAGCTTTCGTGCGAAAATCTTGTATATGTGAGCGTCACTCATATTTCGCGAAAGAGAGTGAAAATGAACGTTTATCTACGTTTATCACACGAGTCGGCTCCATTTTCACCTTTTTCATGCCACTTACGCATTTCCTCGATGTGTCCTGATGCAGTCGTTCGATATGATCCGAATGTAAGCTCGCCTTTTGACGTCGCTTTCATGAACTGATTGCATATGCAGTTAGTAGTGCAGCTGTATAGTCCAACGAGGTAATGGCAATAAGTGTAATTTTCTCTTCCGCCGCGATGGTCCTAAACCTAGTAAGCAAATTGGTAGCAGAGTGCGCGCAGATCAGCAGCAAATTTAATCAGAATCCTGAAATCACAGTCATCTATATCCGCATTCAGTATTTTGTCGTCGGAGTTTGCTGACAGGCAATGCGAACAGATTGGCGGCCGAAATCGCGCAGATCTTGTCGCATAGCAGGATCTGCTCAATTTCAGCTGCCAATTTTCCGTCAGATCGTTACAGGTTCTGCTCGGCTTCTACCGTCAATCTGTTCGGATTGCCTATCAGTAGGCTCTGTCGCATTTCTGGCGGCAGTTTGGCAACTCAATGAGAAATGACTTATCATAGACGTCGAAAAGACGTCGATTTGACGATTTCGACGTCGATTTGACGTTTTTTCGACGTCTATCGGTAAGTCATTTCTCACTGGGAACATAATCAGATATAATAAATGTGTTGAATTTGTTGCGTTCCTGCCATGAAAAACTTGCAGGGCTCTGCTCAAAATCTCTTTGCATAGGTTTGGCTATCTGGGAAGGTAGATTTTTGCAAAGGCGTAATGTTTGTAAGAGAATGCCTGAGGTCGTTAGGTATGAGCAAATAAGAGTGTACAATAATAATAATAACGATAAAATAATAATAATAGTGACATACACGCACACATGTCAGTTCGGAACAATATGGGGCGCATAAATATTTTGCGAGCGAAAACGGTCATTGCATTTTCGCATCGCTTTTAGGGAATAAAAGGAATCTGTGTCATAGTGTATGTATATTACTTTGTAGTTGCGCGATGAAAGATCAAACAAACAGCACGGGAGGTGCATTCAGCCAAGCGATGTGCATTCACATCCACACACATACACACTTACGCGTGCACACACATACACTTATTGTCACCCGAATAAAACTGCGTTTCGTCTGTAGTGGTATACTTTTTTATTGCCAGCGAATCCCCACTGTAACGAGATCTGCAAAATACAAATGCTCACGATTATTGTGAACATTTCTCTTCTCTTTGTGCGTATTATCCGGATGTACGCAGTTTTATCGTGCACGAGATTCACGAGTTTTCCCTTCGCGAACTTCATGTCTCTCTTCGCTGAATTATTTTGAAATCTAGGAAATTCATTCGAACGTTCCAACGCTTTGCTTCTTCTCGGCACGATATCTCGTTCGTCGCGTTGAACGAGATAATTTTATAGACATGCATTTCTAATTAGATAGCTAATCTTATCGAGGACGAAGAGTGATGATTTCTGGCGAAGAGCCTCGTGGAGATCTCAATTGGTATAGAAGGAAAGTCTGTTTAAAGAAAAGGTCGATAGAAGCGATCACAAACATAAATGTTGTTGGACTTACCATGATTTCACCGAGCGCTTTGTTTTCCTGTCTCACTTTCAAGTCCTTTCGAAGCGGTGCACTATGCGATCAATTAATTCGCGAGGCTAGTGGATGTGAATACGCATTCGCGATTTTGCCATGAATCGATCGGGTATGTTATATGTATAAGCGCAGAAGTACGGAATAAACTGTCGAGGCTACTCCAATTATTCGTACAAAAATAGCTTTTTATTTGTTACTTCTGCAGTACATTACATTTCGTTTTCTTTTATCAAAAGCTCAATGATAAATTCATCCAAAATAGAACGTGTCTACTTGACGCTTTCTTTCTCTCTCTCTCTTTCTCTCTCGCTCTCATACTTTCTCTCTCTCTCTCTCTCTCTTCGCTGTTTCATCTTTATCAATATAATTCTTTCTTTTATTACAAATAATTCGTCGCGTAAAAAATACAATTCTTCGTTTACTGACTAGTTGGAGTGGCATCTCGCCGTACGCTCGAGATTATACACTCGGAGGAATGTAAAAATTAAAGAATAAAAAACAAAAATAACAAGAAGGGAAAAAAGACAAGAAGAGAAGACGTGATGAAATCGTAATTACGACGCGCTATCCCTAATAAGGTACATGTACATATATATACAAGGAATATATATTTATATATAAATGTTTGTGTCCGTAAGAAGTCGAGATTAATATAAGTGCCGTGATACGCGGAACGCGATGTGATATGCCTGCCGTGATTAATAATATCGTCGACTTTTCGCCGGGAGGATCGGTGGCGCAATGATAACCGCGTTTGTACTCGACTTTGCCGCGCGAAATACTGATACCGAGCAATCTGGCACGCGAGATCTGCCTCCGAAACCGCATACGTGTAGCTTACAAAAATTGACCTGTTTTGCAAACGGCACGGTTGTGAGCATCGACAATACAATCTCCGGAGAACGCATAGAAGTGCCGCGAGGAACCATCGTGTCTTTCGCTTCAACGAAGATGCCGGAATAACGAGGGATATACCTATCGAAGATTAGTTTAGTTAGTCGATTAATTAACTGCGATTAAAAAAAGGGTGGTTGCTTGTGGTTCAATCGATTTTCCGTTTCTCGCTTTTTTTATCGTAAGATAAAAAAACGAGAGAGACAGAGGATCGGTCGGACCGCCGTTGATGATCACTAGGAGGTAATTAGGGAGATTTATACGAGTGTCGTGACTTTTTATTCTCCCTCATAAATGTTACGATTTTCCAGTCGTGCCCATTGCTGCACCTTCGTCGTGACTTTTTGTCGAAATTTGGAAGGTTTTCCTCTCACGGTCTTCCCTTTGCCATCGTCGTCTTCCAATCGCGCGCGCGCGTCACACCTTCCCAATTTCCACAAAAATTACAATTGCGTTCCGACAACTTTTTCGGATTATTTTTGTTTCTTGATGAAGAAAATCGCGGATACTGTGTTCACAGATTCAGACACGAGAGATTCAACGGGTACGAGAGACTGGCAAATGACAGACGATGGCGTATGATGATCATACTTGCGACACTGAATGGACAAATGGATGGATGGATGTATGGACGGTGGCCAGGTCATGAAATGAAGAACAACAGAATGCATTTAATGAGCGATTGTTTATTATGCTCTTATTATGGTCACTTGTCATACAGGTAACGATGCTTTCTCATGAGTGAAAATAGTTAATATATTATGTTTTCTCATTTTTCTCTCTCCTCTCTCTTTTTTTTTTGTTTGTTTAAACTTTTATATAATTATTTAACATTGAATGGAATAAATTGATGATGAAAGAATAACAATTTATGGATGCAAATAAATGTGGTTAGAGTGTAAAGTAATATATCGTAAAGATTAGCTCTTCGCGCGGGAAAAAGAGATGCCGTGAACTAAATTATACCTCATCTCGGTGACGGGGAAAAAAATGAAAAAAAAAAACCAGAGAGATATAGCGGTGTGCCCAAAGAGGTCACGTCGGGATGTAGGTATTACTTGTTAACTTCATCGACGAGCGAAAGTAAAACCAAGTGTTGTGTAACGCTCTGCGTTAATCAATAAATAGAGAATTTTTTTTGTTTCTCTCCATAAGCCTTACGAGCCTGCGTATGAATATGCGTACCTCGACGTCGCGTTTCTTTCCATCTATGTTACTGACAAATTGTCTCGTTTCCTCGTCATCATAAATTCCTTACAAGGATTTCCGCTTTAAGAAACGGCGAACATATCTCTACGAGATATTTCTCTCACGCGGACATCCGTGGTGTCGTCGATCGTGGCGAACGAGCCAATTATCCGATACGAATAGAGCAAGTGATTCGCGATTTCGGATCTGCGACTGGATATCCGGTCGCTTTCAAAATCAATCGTGACGATTTTCACGTTGAGCGACAGCCCGAAGATCCTCGACATAGAAACTTCGGGCAGAAAACGAAGACGAGACTAGACAGCCTGATAGATTATATTTGAACGGAGATTGTGCGATGTAAGACACGATTCGTGTGTTACGATAGACGATTGTATGTACAATTGACATCTCTCGTTGAATGGAAAGAGAGAGATGCTTCACCGTATATTTCCTAACACAGACACGAAGACGAGGAATTCTCACGAGGGCGACGAGGCGTTTCGCGTTTCGAAAGCGATTTCGGCAAATTTGCTCTGACGTTTCGGAATTTCGCCATTCTTTACACATGATGACGTAACTGAACATTTTTTAATGATATTTCCTAATAAAAAAAAATATATATATATATTTATTTATTAATTCGCGATGCAATATTTCTGATGTAACGATCGGTTTAATGAGACGAAATCGACGATACCACGGATGCAATCGCGTCGCTTCGATTATTATCTCGACGACAGCCGATTACAATATTTTTCCCTGGTTTCTCGGTTCCTTACTCGTCTAAAAGTGTATCCGTACTTCTGAAGAGTAACGACTACTTTTTTTCTTTTTACTACTAACTTAGCGTAAATATCGATAATCTTAGCTCTCTCCGTCTAATACGAAGTTGAATCGCAATACCCTTTTTTCCTCTCTCTTCCCTTTTCTTTTTATCACTCTCACTCTCACTCTCTCTCTCTCTCTCTTTCTCACACGGAGACGAGACATCTCAGAATATTAAAAAATACGCAATTTTGCCTCATTGCTCGTAATGCACCGTTCGCGTTTTCGTATGTATGTGTGTGTGTGTGTGTGTATATGTATGTGAATGTGATGTATTTTTGCGTGCATATGTATGTCGGCAAGGAAAAACCGAACATCTAATAACGTGTACACAACAATCCTAGCATAAAATAATAACGATGAATCTTTCGTCTAATCGATCGTACGCAGCATAATTCGCTAGAAACTGGATAAAACGCATGATATACGTGTATGTATATGTGTGTGTGTGTATTTTTGTGTATGTATTCCTTAAATTACTTTATAGCCGAAGGAATGTAAGGTACAATACTTGATCGTGATTTATCATCGGTGCGACGAATAAATCTCTCTATGGTACCTTCGCAGCCAGCTGCTCTCTTTCTTTCTCTTTCACTCTCTCTCTCTTATTTCTCGATTATATATTATCATGGAAGATAACGCTATTCTCGATCTAATAATTCGCCGGAATTGAGATGCTCGTAAAGACTTAACATCGAAAGTGAGACGCAAACGCGCGTTCTTTCTCTCTCTCTCTCTCTCACTCACTCTCTTTCTCTCTCTCGCTCTCTCTCTTTCTCTTTCTTTGCGAAACCTCTCTATTCGCGCGTGTAGGCATGTAATTTTGACATTATATAATGTGTACGTGTGATTGTATATCGTGTCGTTTCTCTCGTTTTTTGTTGTGTGTCCGATATTTTCCGTGTGTATGTATATGTGTGTGAGCGAGTCGTGAATATGTATATGTGAATGTGTATGGATGAGAGCACACGCGCACCCACGTGCACTTACGACTTAGCAATACGACTACTTATACTCAACAAGGTACTCAATAGTTTTCTCTTACTCTCCTCTTTTTCTCCCAACCTCTGTCTCTCTATATTAGTTTACTTAATTTCCTTTATAATCCCCGAGCTGCTAATGTGCTATTTCTACCTCAACAACAACGATCTCGTCCGAGCGCGCGACTTCGTCTTTTGTCTTATCTGTTTTTTTTTCTTTTTACATACGCTTACCCAAAATAATATACCATATTAACAGCCTAACACTAAGATTCTCACTTCCGATAAAATAACATTACATACAATTTTTGTACAACCTTCTCTATATCTCTCTTTCTCGCTCACTCACTCTCTTTCTCTCTTAATTATTTTGTAGCGAATGTTCTATGCCGTCGTGGGTCGTGTAACGTCGCCTCGTTACGTCTCTCTCGACGTGCGTAAAATTTCCTAGTTATTTTTTTCTTCATTAGACGCGACCTTCGCGCGCTACTTTGTGAGAATGACATTGAACTAGGGAAAACGAAGATTGTGATATGAGAGATGTGTCTCGAGTCGGGTCGATCAAATGATGATCTCTCAACAGTGTATGTATATGTGTGCGTGTACGTGTGTGTAATGAGAGTGTATAATCTTCGCGATAAGTTTATATACTTTCGTAACTATACATATATATATATATATATATATATATATATATATATATATATATATATATATA
>NW_022639594.1:161932-164432 GCF_010583005.1 Odontomachus brunneus
TATATATATATATATATATATATATATATATGTAATATAACTTCGCTTCTGCTATTGTCGATCAATGCAATGCGCGATGCAATAAATAAATTCTTCTTTTTTTTTCTTTTCTTTGTGACGCTCTCTATAGCAATTCTTATATCTTAGTGTTAACATTTCTCTCTTAACGTAATATATATGTATATACGTGTATATACATATATTACGGATTACATCGATTTTTTTTCGGCTATGGTAAATTTGTCCTACCGTATTCAAACGTTTGATTATAGCGAACGATTGCAAAAAAGTGGCAGTAAACCAACGCAGTTTTGGAGAAGTAAAATCCCTAATAGAATGCAAATACATTTCTTTTTTTCTTCCTTCGGAAACGATAATCAATCGCGATGCATCGCAAAGTTAACTTGCCCGCCTGTACTTTTCCCCCTATTCTCGTCATTTAACAATCGATATAGGCCTTTGCTCGATCTCTCCGTCTGTTCGGAAATTTTGTAAAATTTTCTTGCGACGCGCACGCTGACGTTATCGTCGAATTTAAAGGACATCTCTTTCCTTATATGGCAGCGATCGCAACAGATATATTTCCGGGTCGAATATTGTCGAATAATTAGCAGTACGCGAATATCAGTTTCGGAAATCGTTACGTCATCTTTAGATATTACTATTATCGCTGATCGTAAGACAGACTGGAACAAGATACAACGCACGCGTATAAAAACTAGAAAAATAAAAAGCGAAAGGAGAAACGCGCGAGCGCGAAATTCGCGACAACATTGCGACGCATTAAAATATCCACTAATTAATATTCCTCTCAATTCGCGGCGGTCGGTCTTGCCTCAATTATGTTCCTAAAACTCCCTCCCTTTCTTGGCTACCACCAAGAGAGCCACTTCTTTCGTAAAACATTCCCTCCCCGCAAACTGAGCAGGCATAAAGGTGATTACCCGTACAAATACTCCAATATTCCAAAATATAATGAGAAATAAACGTACCGACTTTATTGAAAACGATCCCTGCGTCCAGCAGAGAGATATACACATCTTTAACAACACGTTCTACTGTCAAACGTTAACAAGTGTGGCTGATGGGCAAAGGGAAGTTCGATATGGCACTAAAGTGACGCGAATGAGGCGACATGCAGCGAATGGATTATGGGATGGAGGAAAGTATGGAGTGGAGAAGGGAAGAAAGGGCTTCTTTCTTTCGTTTTTAACCCCTGGGAGTAAAACGTGAGTCGAATACTCGCTCTTATCGTTGGTACAATAATTAATAACAGCGCGGATCTCTTTCTCTCTCTCTCTCTCTCTCTCTCTCTCTCTCTCTCTCTCTCTCTCTCTCTCTCGTCGTTACTCTATCTATACATATATTTATATTTCTCTGCCTCTTTTTTGCATTTCCTCTCGTTCATTTTCTTCTTAAATCTTTTTTTTGTCGTTTTTATTTTCCTATCTGTTTTTAATGGAGCCTATGCGAGAGTGTGGGAGCGATGAGAACGCGATGGAACATGATTTACGATGTAGCCTAGCACACACAGCCAAGTAACGTGACACGCGAGCCACCACCACCCCTACGCGCGGCGACGACCAGTGTCGAATTCAGCTTTTTTTTTTTTATTTAGTTACTGTAACAATAGTCGTACTTTTAATCGAATCGAGGCAAATCAATGCAATTCCTACAGTTCCCTGATTATTACTACACGCTGTACTACACCTCTCTCCATGTCGGCGAGAGCGCGATTCTCGCTTCTCTCTCTCTCTCATATTTCTCCCATAATTGTCGTCGTATACGCGTGTACGATAGAATTCGTACACGCGTACACGAACGCGCGTGTACGCGCGATTCTTTATACATATATAATATTTTTTTGTCTAAGATAAAGTCGATCATTTGTCGTTTAAAACGTTGAACCTGTAATGACGATTTTTCGTAAGGAGATTTAAGAAACTAGCTACACACCTATGCCTAATAAATTTCTGTGTACAACTATCGACTGGCGACGCGACGCGTCATACATATTTATATATAAAGAAGTGCATATATAATTATATATAATAAAATGACACGTATATAAGACAATATATAATTATATATATACGATTTCTCTATAAATATATATGTAAACGCGTTACGTTACACGTATATGTATCGCTACATAATTGTACAACGCACGCGTCGCGTCGGTCCTCCTTCGCTTTTGTGACGAGCGAACGACGATATAATATATCTTAAACTGTACAAAAAAGAAAAGAGAACAAAGCGTTGTATGAAAAAATAAAAGACTCTCTACTAACGAGGGCGACGACTGCCGGTGTATTGAATTGCAAACGGTAATAAGTGTCCTCTCCTCTTAAACAACTCGTAGGTAACATTGACTGGCCAACCAATACTGCTTTGCCACCTTCGTGCAAACTGCACCGTTCCGTTTCGTCTCAGAGAGATCCTCGACGATACGTGCGAACGTTTCCTCGCTCCCTTTGCGGTTCCTACGATCTCGAGCGGA
>NW_022639594.1:169432-195399 GCF_010583005.1 Odontomachus brunneus
AGAATATAACTCTTGGCAATAAGGAGTTATCCGTTATTTTATTCAGCTGGGCCAGCCAGCGGTATTGTAAATATATAAATATATGTTTATATATATATAGAATAGCTCTCTTTCTCTCTCTCTCTCTCTCTTTTTCTCTCTCTCACTTTGAATATATATATATGTATATATTAAACACTTCCAGCCAAAGTATTTCTGCGTTTATATATGTAAACTCTTTGGTTTTGCCAAGGTATTTACTCTGTTACTCGGTGAACGAAGTGAATAACGTATTTTGCAAAAGCGAGAAGTCCGTTAGTCTAAGTATTTCCCATCTCGAAAGACAATGCAGAATGTTGATCTCGAAACTTCCGTTTCGACATCCCAGTTGACCGAGTTGAACGAATCCGACGGATTCGATTAGCGTTCAACAGTTGAGTTCTGTATGAGTCGACCCTTCGATTGCAGCGAAAATTGTCACCCGTGAAAGATTATCCGGGGACGTTACGATTATCAAGACAAGAGGAGTTTGTCGAGAAGAAGCCGTATTCCTCCGATTTTAGTAGCGTTTGCTCGTGCGGCGTGAACGTCCGTGGCTAAAGAGAGATGCCGTATCTCCGTAATTCCGAATCGATAACAATTACTTGGTGGATTACCTCGCGGTAATACCCTATACAATAATAACTAGTTTACTCGCGGCAACTCTGATGCGGATACGCGCGTGTGGTGTGTGATAAAGCCCCGTAATGTGGTGTATCACAGAACAATTGTAGTAGTTATATCGTACAACATACTAAGCGCTGAAGACACAAGTAGACCGAGTCCAGTTTCATTAAATTTTAAATCGAACATGAAGAAAGTTGCTTTCAACAATACGTTCTCGTGTTTTACGTCTTGAGAACGTGTCTATTTTCTTTTTCCAATCGAAGCACTGCGAGTGTCAATTCTTTTTCAAATAGTGTTACATTTTAAAATCAAGAAATACTTTATTTTCGTCAAATGTACGTACTTCAGAGATAGTTTATAACGCCAATTATAACGCACGACAAGACAGTCGACACACCGCGTCGACACAGTTTTTCCTGAAACTTGCCGACATTTGGTCTACTTGTACTTTCGGTGCGTCGTATAACATTCGTATGTTATCGTTAATAATCTTAAAAGATAGATAAATGTCGACGAGCCATGATGGATGTATGAACAGTGATGCGACAATGCAAGCGCTATAGTGACGCAGCGATAGATGACACAACGGGCGGTAAGTTTTTTTTGTTTGTTTTTGGCGCGATGTGGACGAAATATATGTTTATATGTATATATATATATATATATATATGTTAGTATATATATATCGTATATATGTCGAAAAGTTGGGGAGAGAAGAGAACCGCCGTTGTCGGGCGCGATTTCTCAGGGCGTGAAGAGGTGAATAACGGAGCTCAATAATGGGGATGAACAAGTGGGATGCCGTACTTGAAATCAATGGATCATATTGGCGATGGCATTTTGACGTGCTCGCTTCGCCTCCTCTTCACTGATCCTCTGCTCGATTAAGTATTGAGCAGTGTTGATCGCATTAGGATAACCCGTGATAGTCACTATGCGGTTCCTGGTACCAGGGGCGAACATGCCCTTCTTAGAGATTTGTATGTTGGCGCCACTTAGGTGCTGAATCTCAATGAGGGCACGACCACCGGGTCCCAGAATAGCTCCCACTATAACCTCTGCAATTTCTATGTCTACTTTCTTGGTCTCCTTGCTGTTGGCGTCTACCTGTGTAGGACTCTTACTTACAAGTGATAACTGGTTAGTGCCCAGGCCGAACGAATTGTTGTTCAGGTGTATAGCACTGGCAGCAGTGTTGTTCTGTCTGAACGGATCGAACGGCTCGTACCGATCAAGGGTGTTGCGCGGCGTCGGCGAGGTCGATCCGAGCGCGGGCACAGTACCTATCGGTCCAAACACGCCGCCGTTGTTGTTCGAACCATTCGCGGTCGTGGTACTGTCCATCGGATTGCCCAAGTAACTCATACTCGACGGCATGCCGATTCCCATTCCGAGGATATTGTACTTGGCGAGAGTGGCGATCGCGGCAAGTATCTCCGTAGCGGCAGGCTCGGAGAAGCCTGTTGTACGTAGATTTAGCTTTATGTGTTCCAGCAGCTGCGTCGTCACCGGTGCGGTGCCCGCTGTAATGGCCGCGCCCAGATTCAGATTCAGACTTAGACCAGCGCCGTTCAAGAGGCTCACTGCAAAATGGACAAGCGATCGCGTGATTTTATTAATCGTCCACAGTGAAGACGCTCGGTGAACATACTCGTTGACTCGTAAAAGTTTACGCGCGTCAGCGTAACACCGAGTTCGTGATCGCGATAACTGCAAAGATACAGATAATGTGCGCAATTGCTTTTTAACGATCATGGAAGTCGCCGCTAGTTCTTGTAATCGCATGTCGGAGAGGCTAAATATAGTTTACTTCTTCCGTTTAAGCACGTTGGAGATTGACGTCTTAATTGAAAAACGATAATAAAGTTCACAATTTCCTCGCGTGTGTAGTTATTAAAAAAAAAAAAATGAAAAAAAAGATAAGCGCGTACTTACAAACATGAATCTGTAAATATTATAACGCAAAGAATATTCTTATAACTAATGATATCATACCGATAACATGCATGCGACGAAAATCAATTTGCGATGTTATCAAATACTGTACAAAGAAAATTTTATCCTATTGTGGAACTCGTGTTAACTAACCTGTGTTCAAACCAGCTGTAGACGTGTACGTGGGAGTACTCGTGGGGGCTTGAGCGTATGGGCTGCCTGTAGGATTGTAGTTGGCAACGGGACCACTTACATCCGCGTAACTGACATTAAGACAGGTTCCACTTTGTGGATCATCTGCCACTTTCGCTAAGATCATGAGTAACGCATTACGATTATTTTCTTTCTCACCGATCACCGTTATGCATCGTTCTTGAAGGGATAGATCTTTAGCTTTCTGACTTATTTGGACATACGAGCCAGATTCTTCTTTAATCTGCTTAATGTAATTCCCGGCCTTTCCTATTATCATTCCCGCAGTGCTATTAGGCACTAAAATTTTTACCTGAAATGGCAAGCATTACGGCTCGTGTCATTCATGCGCAAGATTTAATAACGCAATGAGAGAACAATTGTGAGACTGACTACCAAAAACTGCTTGTTTCACTATCTGCTACAAATGCAACTATATCTCAAAGTCTTTCTATAATCTATGATTAACGCTCCTTACTTGACGAAGATTATTGTAAAGAATTTATTATAATATTAAAATTAATACCATAATATAGAGAAAATATCCTGTGCATATGTATATGCATATGTATAGGGAATTGACATTTCAAAATGTTCTCGCGAATAACTATGTTTATAACATAATATTTTTACAACATACAAAACGTCAAGTTCGCACACGTGTCTTAGAAAATATCTCCAATATGAAATGTCAGGACAAGAGTAATTTTTCTCAACGGAGCGTTCTCATGGTAATAAATGTTCAATTCCTATACCTGCTTGTCTCTCTCCGCAGTGGCTTTACCAGAGTCAAAGTCGACCGTAGTCTTTGAGGTGAGGTCAGGTTTCTCGCGTATTTTCTCCATAATAAAATCCATTACTGCCATTATAGCTTCTACGCTGCCCGTGATCAAGCATACTCTTTCGGTAGTTCCTGTTGCAGATGAGCAAAATGGCTCTCTGAGACATCGTTGGTGAACGCGGTACGGATGCGCAAACATGCGGCAAGATAAAGCGGACACATACCTGGATAAAAATCATGCGATTTAGACATTTTCACCCTTGCCCCCGTATCCTTTTGCAATTGAGCGATGGTGTCACCACCTTTCCCGATAATGGCCCCGGCCGCCACACCGGGAACCAGTACTTTAAGGTGATACGTTCCATCTCCACCTGCAAAATCGGAATGAATCATTTTTACACGTGCATGAAAAAACAAATATCGTGAACACGTGTTTGCACAACGAATTACGAATCAGATGTGTACTCTTAAATCAACGTAGAAATGAGAAAACAACGATTGAAGTTTGTATAGTAGTTTAATGACGACAAGATACATGTGTGTATGTATAAAGATATGATGTGACTCTCGATACAAAATTGCCAAAATTGATAGCTGCAGGCCAATAGTGCGAAGGCGTATCTCGTGTATCTTGCAACATAATTTTGGCAAAGGACAATTATGAGTGGTCGTAATTTTCGCTATTTATAACATTTTACTATCTCGATTTCGAGTACAAGGTTTCCTAAATTTAGTTTGCGCATCTCCAATTCCTGCGAGCACCGCGAGTGGTCCCGATCGCGCATTTTGAAAAAAAAATTTCAAACGAATTCCACGGTCTCCTCTCAAAAGCTCTAGGATCAAATTCCGCAGAATTCCCGGACGCAACGTCAAATACGTAAAAACAATGTCACTCGTCGAGAAACACGATGACGCGAGCTTTACACAGAGGAAACGTTTCACAAAAAGAATCTTGGGATTTCTCAGAGCGAGAGAGAGAAAAAGAAAGAGAGAGACACGGTCGCCCCAGTGATTTTCCTTTCAGCTCCGGCCCTGCGTGTCACGCTATCGCGGCTCGCGAAACGTCATGTCGCCTCGCCAGTTGGGCGAACATATGACTCGTCAGCTGAAAATCGTCAGTCGATTTGCGATCGATGCTTACGTTCCTCGAACTTTCAGCGTCTATGGTTCTCGGGCGACATGTTCCGAAAATGCACGATCTTGTCTGCTTACATCGGCGAGCGTGATCGAACGGCCAAGGAAACTTCGTCCGGAGTCGAAGTCGTGTGACGTTGACGTTCGAGTCGGTCAATCGAGCGATGACGACGTGCCGGTGGACGCGACATCGGGGAACAAATCGCGCGAGAGAAGCAGAGGCCCAGACGCGGATATAGTATTACTTGAGCCAACGACTATCCGCTCTCTCAAGATTACAGCGCCGGCTATTGCAAGTGGAGACAGCCGCGACAATTACGCGATTAATCTTTCGCGGCAGATATGCAACGTCCCGCTTGAAGATTTCTCCCTGTAAGAAGTTAATCATTTCTGACAAGCGTTCCGATTTCAAAACAAATTTTTCTCTTTGATTAATGGCGCAACAGGATGAGAAGGCATATATCGCGTTGAAGTTGGAAACACTCGGGAAAAGAAGCACGGACAAGTCAAGCGGCATCCGAATGCACCGACGTAATCGGCGTTACGTCACAAGCAAAAACAGAAAAAAAAACGCGTCGATCACGGTCAACGGCGATTAATCGCGCCGCAATCGAGCCAAATTCGAGATCGAATCGCGCATAAGCAGCTAAATGAATCAGACCGACCCCGCACGAAGACCCTTCGCCGTCTTTAGACTCATAATTCTAATTATAACAATGACGAAAGAAAGAAAATCGAGTCGGTCACGGTCAGCTCGCCTGGTCGACAGCGAAGCCGATCGTAAGCCGCGGAAGGGGACATCGGGTGGGCCGACGTGGCCGATTCGGTTGCGCACCGACAACGATCTCGACCTCGCTCGAGGACCTCTGCCGCCCATTCTTTCGCGCAGGGCGTGATGCAGAGTGCGCGTCCACGACGGACAACGGGAACAGGAAGATACTCGCAGGATCCAGTGACACGCGCCAAGAACGGTGACTAACGGTCGATGCGGGATTGTCGGGTCGAAAGGGGCGGCGTAAGACGTGCAGTTGGAGGTGCGGAAGGCAAACAGCTGTTTGACAGATGGAAGCCCTGCACGCTGGCTGGCTGGTCGGTTAGTTCGCTCGCTCGTTCGCGCTCGTCGTTCGTTCGTTCGTTCGTTCGTTCGCTCGCTCGTTCACTCGCTCGCTCGCTCGCTCGGCTCGCCTGGCCCGGCGACCTTGACCCGCAACCTCGGCGCGGCGGAGAGGCGGCGGCGCGGTGCATGCGTGCGTGCGTCCGTGACAACTCACCGATGCGCCACATCCTAGCGGGCGCCGTCGTTCTGCTGCGCGCGAATGACAGCGACGGCGGCGCGCGTTCCGGCAACGAGGACGACGATGACGACCACGACGGCGGCGACGGGAGCAGCAACGGAGGCAGCAACAGCGGCGGCGACGACAGCTGCGGTGGCTTCTTAACGGCGGCGGCTGCGGCACCGCGGCGCTACGGATACGCGGCGACGAACAGAGCGCGCGATTGATACACGAAGATGACGACAACAACGACGGCGATGATGACGATGATGACGACGACGACGACGGCGAGAACGTAGCCGCGAGGCGACGTGCGCCGCTATTTCCACGATGCCCGCGCGACAAAGTTGCAGAGTCACCGTAGGAGCAGCCACCGCCGTGGAAGCGGTCCTCCATTAACGTCGACGTTCCACAGGCACGACCGCCCACACGTAGTCGAGGGAGCGACAGAGACAGACGGAGAAAGAAGGATGGAGAGAGAGAGGGAAACGGAGAGGAGAGAAAGAGAGAGGCAGAGGAAGAGACGGAGCGCGCGGACGGAACGTCAAAATTCAAAACACTGTTTTCTGCTGCAACGCGGTGCGACTCCGGTCGCCGTCGAACGTGGACGCACTCCGCGCGCGCGACAGTCCGCAGGTCGGAAAGAATAGGACACGACGACAGAAGCGAGAATAGAGAGAGAGAGAGAGGGAGAGAGAGGAAAAAAGGAAAAGGGGGCAATCAGGCAACGGGCGGAAAGAGGAGACGTGGCACAGGAGAGGATGCGCGAGGAGAGGCGAGGCGAGGCGCTGTGCGGCGGCGGTGCACCGTGTTCGCGTTGTCGCGGTGCTCCGTGTACGATCGCCCAGGCGATCCGCCGCCGAGTCAGACCTCGGAGGTGGGAAACGAAAGGGAACGGTACGGCGATCGCGCTGTGTCAACAGAGCACAGCACGGCGAGATTGTCAAAAGGTGCGCGCGAAACGGACAGAGAGGGGTAGGAGAAAGAGAGAGAACGAAATATAGCGAGGGAGAGAGACAGAGCGAGTCAGTCAGGAAGGAGAGAGAAAGAAAGAGACAGTCGTTGCCGCATATATGTGTGTATCGGCCTATTGCACGAGCGATGCGCGAGTATGCGTGCGAGAGGAGACTACCGCGCGCGATACTCGAAGCTTCGAAAGAGCGAGGTACGTATCGAGAGAGCGAGCGGGTCAACGAGCGAAATCGTCGGGACGACGCGCGGCGCGACGCGTCGTGATGACGCCCTCCTAATCGACATACCTGATCCGTAGTGCGACCTCTTGGTTGCGCCGTTTTCCGCGTCGCAGTCGAGCGGCCGCTTTCTGGAGTCCGCAATCTCCGGGGAGGGACACGTCTCCATTCCTGAGTCAGCGGCCATCTTGTTTCTCGCTCGTTGCGCGCACGGTTACACACACACACTCACACAGCCACAGAGCAGAGACAAGTGGTAGACGGCGCACACAGAGAGAGGCGGAGGTGAGATACACACGGAACACTACACTCCGCGGCCGAGGGTAGGGGAAGACCAGGAAGGCGAACGAGAAAGAGAGAAAGGAAGAGAGGGAAAGAGCAGAGCGAAACGTGCGGACGAGCAAAGACGAACAGTGGAGAAGAGACGAATGGTGGAGGAAGCAGCAGACGATGTTCGTTCGCGGGGGCAAGTGTCGTGTCCGGATGAGGCGCGAGAGAGCGGAGGCGCGACGTACGTATCGCTCTCTCGAACGGACGTACGCACAGCGATCGCGACAGAGTTGTTGCTCGCAGATGGGGGACACGAATGTAGGAACGCACGCCACGGACGTACGCGCGTACGTACGGACGGACGGACGAGCGAGCGAGCGAGCGTGTGAGTGAGCGAACGAATGAACGAACGAACGGGCGGGTGGACGTGCATGCGAGCGAGCGAACAAATGACACACGCGCTCGCGGGGTGCCGCGTCTCACTGGCGACTGCTCGCGGCTCCCTTGCCAACCAGCTGGTTGATACTCGCGACGCGGTGTGCCCTCGCGTACACCTCTCTAGGCTCGCCGCGTCTCCGTCTAGCCTGCGCGGTACCTATCGCTACTGCGCCTCTCTGTTCCCTCGTTCCCTCTCTCTCCCTACGCGCGCTGTTTCTCTCCCCGTCCTCGTCTCTCTCGCGAGCAGCCCTCTCGTGGGTTCCGTTCAGCAATGCCGTAGCAAGTCGTATGCACCGCGGGCGCCTTGTCAATGGGCACCCTCTCTTTGCTGTCGGTGCACTTCGCGAAAGTTTCACTCGGCGAGCGAAGGTACGAACGGACGAACGAACGAACCTGTAAACGAGCGACCCACCGACCGACCGACCGACCGACCGGGCGGGCGGATACTTCCGGGATGGATTCTTCGGAGGTCTCGCGGAAACCACGGTGAACGTTGCGTCGCGGCGCGCTAGTGGCGGAGAAGGAAGAGGAGATGGAGGAGGAGGAGGAGGTGCACGAGGTGGAGGACGAGCGCGCTCGTTACGTAAGCGATGACGAGACGTAACCCGGCGCTGGCGCCGCCGACGCGCTGCGTCGTTCGTCCTGCGCGGCTGAAACGCGCGCGCTTTAGATCGAATTATGGCGTCGCCGTCGTGCTTCGCTGTCGCAGCTGGCGGCGCGCGCACTCACTGCGGAGTGACGTTCGTCACGGTCGCGGGCGTTTTTGAGTCTTCAGAGCGGCCCTCCGCGGCGGGCTACTTCAGTTCTCTTGTAGCAAAATTAAGTAGGTTATCTCTGGATGATTGTGTCGCTGTAGGAGAAGGGAGATTGATAAAGATATAACTGTGGCTCTATCGTATGTTACTATTAAACGTACCAATGCGCGCATATTCGTCATGAATCGGGTGTTAATGTCGTGATCCTTTGATTGTTATAAGCGTTACGAACACACGCATGTCGACTGTTTGTATCTTGGCAATGCTACTTCGTTTCCATCGTCATTCCATCCGCAGTTAATTGTCTATAGTCTTATGTTATGACGATGCAGTCCTAATCATTCGTTTAGTCATGTCTCTATCCCTCTCTTCCTCTCTTTCCCTGTCTTTCGAAACAGCATACCACCGCATGATGTTCCCGCAGCGCACGCGAATTGCTGTATTTCTTTTACGGCTGTGTTTCTTTTCGCTCGCGATGAGCAATCTGCGACCTTTGCGCTCTCACGAACGCGATAGCGCGCGCGATCTCGCGTCGCTGCCGCTCCGTTTCTGTTCGGCTCGCGACACACGGACGGATCGTACGCGATAGCTCTCGATTTCTTATCCTTGGTCTATAAATGTAGCACGGCAAATATACGGCTTGGCGATTATGCGCGACCGAGCCGAGAGCAAAGTCCTTCGGAGAGCGACTTCGGGACCACCGTAGCGCGAGATCGTTCCGCGATTCTCGCGCTTTGTTGTCGATCTGATCGACAATACGCTCAATTGACGTCTGTAAAAGCCTCGAGTCTTGATAAATCTATTTTCCAGAGAGGTTCTCCGAACGAACGCCTATGTATACGTAGCCTACGGCGGTATTATAATCTACAGATAAAAAGAAACGCAGGATCGGGATATCGGAGAACAAAAAAACATGCATACGATAAGATAAGCTTTGATGTAAATTAAGAAACACTCTCGTCTTAATGTCCGAATATCGATTTTCAGGAAGAGTCGACGGTTGTATGAGCGACGTCCGTAGTGTAAATGGCGCTCCACTGCGTCTTTTCATCGCTAATAATTGTGGGCAGAAAAGTCAATGGGTACAGTTGGATACAGCTGCAGGTGAGCGAGAAAACGCGCGAATCTAGAGCACGCGTGGTCGGAGCGGCGATTCGTCACGTATCGATCGATCGATCTTTATTCGGCTTGTTCCTGACGGAGCTTTATGTTCGCGCCCGTTTCAAAGTTTCGAAGCACGGGTAAGAATGAAGCGAGTGCTCTTATATCAGAAGGCAGATGCATTCGTCTAAAGGCAAAAGTACGTAAGAAGAGATCTCACTTTCACCTTTATCACCGAAGCGCTCGCTTTTTGAAATACTCACTCGTAAGCATCGCCTGTTTGCTGTAAGGTCAGCATTCGATCTTTCGGCCATCGTATTCTGTTTTTCCCCCCCAGTATGTTTTTCTCTGAGGCAAATAGGCATATGATTGGAATAATTAGTTTCATTAAAACAGTAAATCTAAGCAAAGATAACAAAAAAATGTGTGCAACATTCAACAGAATATCTGTGCTGCGCACACTAAGAAAAAAGATACTTGAAAATTTATTTGTGGGGAGTATAAAGTTTATTCGCAGAAATAAACTTTATTTCGCAGAAATTAACTTTATATCCTAAAAATAAATTTTTAAGTATTTTTTTTCAGTGCAAGCACATCACTGTCATGATATATTGCCAACAGAGAGAACAGAGAAGGAAATATTTTTCTCTGCTCTATTCCAAATATATACACAACATACACACGCGTAGAAAATAGCGATATGCGATTCATACTTTTATCGTATTCGTATATCTATTCGGGGTTTCTATTATCTCACGCCTACAGAAGCGAATACTTCAGCGCTTCAAGTATACACCAACATTCCAATACCTTTATCTTATATTTTCACACTCTCTTTCGCAAATAACAGCAGAAGCGCTCACTTTGTCACATTTGTACGAGTCTAAGCGGAATATTTGAACTGCCGTGTATTATCTAGTAGCTTTTTACTCGCAGTTATACACGCCATTAGCTTCCTATTGAATAAAGTATATGTCTGAAACAAATGTGATGGATCTAATAACACACGAGCCAATAATAAACGATGATTAATATATTTTGGACAAATAGACAAGCAGATACATTTTTGAAAAATCGGTATGTCGCTGCATAGTTGTTAAATGTTGTTGACTCATTAATGAAAAACATCTTTCAGTCTTTTGGTTATTTTGTGATTGGGTAACGATTGTGGAATTTTTCCTCGATTACGTCATTTATCTAGCATCCGCTAAGCACGAGGGGGAACATCTCTCTCTCTCTTTCTTTCTTGTCGTAACGTAATAACTGTCGCCAACCGGTTTTAACACTCGGATTTTTGATTCCGACAAACTATCGACGTAGTCAGCAACATCGCTCTTCGTCCACATATCTGAGAGAGACAGAATTATGTTTGAGTCTCACAGAAAAAAATCGTTTTTTAGGAGAGGTCGGCAGAGATGCAAAAAAAAACAGATGATGTTGCCAGATGATGCGGATGGATATTTTCAAAATGAACTAATTAAACAAGTGAGCGAGCGATATGGATGTAGCTGGTCAGTTTGAAACTTACTTGTGAAGTAACCACGGATCTCATACATTGGTATATGCTTACGTTCAGACGCGTAAATGTATATTGCTTGAAATAGTCAGGGAATGACACCAAACGAATAGCTTTGACGAATAGCTTCTGCAACTCGAGGGAGCCAAGTGTGTTTACTATATATTGAAATTAAGTACAGCGGATGTAATTTGCTATTTCAAGCTGGGCCACCGGCTAATTCGTACATTTGAGAAAATGACGTGTCCAGATCGTTTCGAGCAATATAACGGTTTGATTAGCAAAAAACTCGTGAATTTATTATACAAGCGAACGTAACTTTTCAGTGCGCTCTGTGTGTATGAAAAATCGAACGGGTGCGGAGGGTTGCACGCGCATGTCCTTGCTCCGCGCGAGTCATCGAATCGGCGGATCTCCCGTGTGCTTTTTTAGACGGTACCAGGTCGGCCGTTCATGCGTACGTACCTAGTGCGTATCAGCGTCTATACTTGAACACAAGCAAAACATATTGTGTTGCATACACGCATGCATTTGAATGCGCTTATTCCCAAGGCCGCTCGCCACACGCGCTGACACATTACACGACGATGTTTGGCGCGGCGAGACGAGGCGAAGCGTAGCGAGGCAACCGCGAAGCTGTCCTTCGTCGCGGAACTTTTTCATCTCTTTCAACGTGGATTTATGAGTTATCACACGGCGCGCGATCGGGCATGATGTGTGTTGAAAAGCGACGGGTCATTCGCTTGAAATTCATAAGTGCCTAATCCATATCTAGAATCAACGGAGATTATGCGTCACAAAGTCGTGAAGAGCTTACAACAAACTAATTAGCGTCCAGACAGCACAGAGAATTTAAAAAGAATTCAGTCGTATGTCACCAATTTTGAGTTCATTTTTAGATGCAAAAAGAATTTCTTTCACTGAACTGAACTCTGAAGAATTCCTCTTGCATCTGAAAATGAACTCAAAATTGGTGACATACGACTGAATTCTTTTCAAATTCTTTTTTCTCTGTTATCTGGGCGGTGATTTACGTCCCCTCGAGGATGTAGATCTCAGACGGTTTGGAGAAAGATTTTCTCTAATTATCAAAGTAATCACTAATTATCTTAGATGGTTTTTGTGGAATAGAATATTTATGTACTGGCGATCAAGAACATTAAAATACAGTGTTTTATAAAAAAATACATACACTCTATAAAAGGATTAAAGTTAGATACTAGGATTAGTTACTAAAAAATCAAACTAATTTAAAGCAAAAATTGGTATTTTGTAAATTAATTTCTGAAATTAGTTATTGGTAGTATTTGGTAGTGCATTTTTTATCAACAAATAATCTTGGAATTCTTTCGACAAACAAATAGAAGGTTTCATAAAGTAAAATCTTTTTTATTACAAAATGCGAGTATTCCATGGTGCCTTGAAAACTTAGCCAGCCCTGACATCTTCCTGATGCGTGGGTGCTTGCGTTCGTACGCGTGCGTCACGTTGTATATCCACTGTACATCTCGCTGCTTGTGACGAAGAATAGAACACCGCGTACAAAGCATGGTGGAAGCAAGAGGAGATAAGATTACTTACTTTTTTAACGTGGCGACTGCCTATGGTGCGTAACATAATGCACAGTCAGTGGAGGCTCTTTTGAACGTATCTCTGTCGTATTCATGAGTAGTAACGTGAAGAGACGTGGCGTGACGAAGGTTATGGGATAACTGATTCTGTTCGTCCAAGTTTCTCATTAGCGGAAAACTATGGGAAACTTTACGCGTGATATTGTGATTTGGTACGTCTTAATTTTGTTAAAAGTGTGATATTCTAAATGCAAGCACATAGAATATTCTGTTAACCTAGTTTATAAATTGACAATTAGGGCAAAGCAATTTATGATTGTTATGTGATTGTGTCTCTCTTAAGTGTTTTTATATTTATATAAAGAATTTTATAATATTTATACAAAGAATTGTATACAATATATGATGAGACAAGCATATCTTTATCCACAGTCATGAATTATAGCCCAAGTCTCTTGTTATTTCGGTCTATATGTATTACAGTGTGATTATGAAATGTATTTTGTAGTGTGCTGCTACTACTTTCAGTCAGCATTATATTTGGAACCAGTGAGATCATTAAATCATTAACCAATAATGGGGAGGAAATTCCCAAGACATCTGTGTATAACACACTTGTTCGATTATGCTTAAATTTATTGGGATACTCCACTGTACTATTACCTGGTTACCTCATATACAAATATGTGCGCTATACAAAGTATATTCAAAAAGGTGGTAAGTACATTAGTATCTTAGATAATAATCTTAAATAATGTAACCATTATATTCCAGATATATTTAGGCAATTGTAATTTAAGAAATATTCATGTAGGGAAAGGCTGTATTCTGCCCAAACTCGTGCACTCGTGCTTTGTGGGGCATTGCGAAACAGGTCTTTTGGATTCACCTCCGTATACTCCCAATACTTCCACTCACTCCCAACGTACTTTTACACAAGATGCCCTACTCTTGATGTATTGTTTCTTTGGATTGCAAGGCAGTTATCTATCATGGGGATATTTGCAGGAGAAGATAATGACACAAGTATGAGTTTTATTGATACTTGTTTATTGAATGAAAAGAGGACACCATTAACTGCCTGTCATATTATCAAAATTGTGACAGAATTTTTCATATTTCAATTTTTATTGCAGGAATATGAGGATGCTTCTGGCAACAAAGTACGGTTCCAAGATTCGCAATTTCTGGTATTCGTCAATCGTATTCTCGCCTTTCTAATGTCAGGAATTTATTTGCTCATTAAGCGCCAGCCACAGCACAAAACACCTTTGTACAAATATGCATTTTGTTCTTTATCAAATATTATGAGCAGCTGGTGCCAATATGAAGCTTTGAAGTATGTTAGTTTCCCAACACAGGTAAAAAAACGCATACTATTGTAATTTACTTCCTGGATTGTAGTCGTTATTTATTTTTTTGGTATATATTACTGTTCTCTCTTAATAGAATGAGTATGTCATAAAAAAGTCATTAAATTGCCTATAGCAAATTTAGCTTACTAAATTTTAAGTTTATGAAGGTATGGGGTCTCGTATGTCATTTCATATAATCCATTTTCCAGGTTCTAACTAAAGCCTCAAAAATTATTCCAGTTATGATAATGGGAAAAATAGTGTCGCGCACGTCATACGAGTATTATGAATACGTCACTGCGGTTCTCATTTCTATCGGAATGACCCTGTTTATGTTGGACAGTTCCGATTATAAAAACGGTGAGACCTCCTTTATTAGTGAATCGAGGGCGATACACATCGACCGAGATTAACATTGTAATAAGCTGGCGAACGCTTGCAGATGGGGCTACTACGCTCACCGGTGTTATCTTGTTGGGAGGTTACTTAGTGTTAGATAGCTTCACGAGTACCTGGCAAAATGCGCTTTTTGTGGAGTACGGCGCGACAAGCGTGCAGATGATGTGTGCAGTTAATATGTTTTCCTGCCTGTTGACTGCAATGTCTTTGTTTCAGCAATCAAGCTTTCCGTTGATATTTTCCTTCATGACAACGGTAATTGATTCATACATCATGACTCTCTTCGCAACATCGATCGTACGCACTTAATGCTAATGACGGCGTTTGTCCTTTTGCAGTATCCTAGATTCATAATCGATTGCTTGCTGATTTCGATCTGTTCAGCAGGCGGTCAGTTGTACATCTTCTACACAATTTCCAAATTCGGGCCGGTTACGTTTGTCATTATAATGACCATTCGTCAGGTAATTACTACTTAATTAATATATAAGAAAAGAAGCAAACACTAGAGCGAGAACAATATAGATTATTCATGATTTCTGTTGCAGGGTTTGGCAATATTACTATCGTGTTTGGTCTACCATCACGAGATCACCGTTGTTGGTGTGTTCGGCGTATTATTAGTATTCGGTTCTGTGTTCTTACGAATTTACTGCACGAATCGATTGCGCGCAATCAGAAGACGTAGAGCCGCAGCGAACAGTATAAAACATTAAGGCTTATTTCACTTAGGCGAAATTGCTCTTGTAATTGTCATAGAGGTAGAATTCGATCGTTCGTGCGCTCGTAAATCGTCATTAGGAGAGGATTGTAATGTCATTGTAATTAGACATGCCGTCATTACAAACACTGAGACAGAGTTCCGTCTCGTATTTGCAATTAATCGTCATAATGTGTCTCCGTATATATTACGATTGTATTCTTAATAGTTTTAACAGATTGATATGTCGACGCTTGGAGAGATAATTGTTATAAGAAATTCATAACTATAATGTATGCCGTGTGTGTAATGTGTGTGCGTGTGTGCGTGCTCGCAGTATACATTGAGAGTGCCTGTTACTCCTGTGACGAGTATACGTGTAATCTTAAGAGAAACAGTCG
Organism: Odontomachus brunneus; assembly: GCF_010583005.1. NCBI lineage: Eukaryota > Metazoa > Arthropoda > Insecta > Hymenoptera > Formicidae > Odontomachus > Odontomachus brunneus. Next base: position 185,090 of record NW_022639594.1, read on the forward strand.
CATTACGTGTGTTTCATTGACACAATGAGTGTACTACGTCATTGTATTATTTATTTGAAAAATATTTATTTTGATATAAATGCGTATACAAACAAACGTGCGCGCATATTTTTCTCCACCAGAGGCAAATAACACACAACACAGGGGCAGATATATTAGTACATATATCGTTAGTCTCCTTCCTAGGGATTCGTACGAATTCCAGCTGCTTAGGTATGAAAATACACGTAAGTGTTCGGCAGTGTTCACGATGTTGATTGGACAAATTGCGTAAAATTAACAACACGAGATATATAATGATCCTTTCATTTTTTTATTCTTCCATAGACAAAATGAAGTGGCTACTGTAAATTATTCCTATTAAATATGCCACTCTGCTAGAGACACATTTTGCACTTGAGTATAAAATTTAGATCGCAAAATATCTATCATTTATCTAATTCAGTCTATGGAATGTGGATGGTGTATGTACAGTGCTCGTCGTGCGGATGTTCCAGATGTATGAGGTATTTGTACAATTTTTCAAATTCATATTTATACACACACACACACACACACACATACAGAGTACATTTTGTGGAAGATATAAAAGTATATTTTTCAACATTTTTCTATAGTATCCAGTCTTTGCTTTTAGATTTAGTAAAAACACGTCTGCGAAATCCTACTTTGACGTGCACATGTGTATTACATAGTATGTGAGTCTATTTAATACATAGAAAAGATATTACATGGTATTTTGACGATAAACTATTTTTCAGACTTAGAGCAATGATAAGAAAAATTGCAAGGGACAAAGGAATATTTTCTACTATGTGGCAAGAAAAAAATAACTTCAATCCCATATATAACAAACACTGATAGCACACTCGAGATTTGTTCTTTTTTGAAGAACTTACTGAACTGATATAAACTGGTAAATATGTTAATGCAACAGTTCTGTTTTTTATAACTGAACTAGTGCATTCGGAGCTTAAAAAAAAAACAAGTATATAGCTGTGACTTGGTGTAAAAAAAAGAAAGAAAGAGAACTGGTGTAAGAGAACTATCACAGCCAGAGTTCAGCTACAAAGAATAGATTAAATAAATTGGAGTGAAACAAAAGGCCTCTTTCAAAGAACTTCCTGAACTACTATACGCTAAAGATGCAATAGGTTAGAGTGGAAAACCAAATATAGTTGTTTCACTCTTATTGCAATAGTTTAGGAAGTTCTTAAAAAAAGAACAAGCTTAAAATACACTAAAGTTTTTTTTTGTTGCTGAATTGACTGTGCTAACTTCTCTTTTTCTCATAATGTCTCAACTGTATACCTATGTACATCAGCTCAGAAGATTCTTAAAAAAAAATAAGTCTTCTGAGTAAACCGTTGGTCTGTTCTTTGTAGCTGGATTGGCTGTGCTAGCTTCCACTAGTTTCCTTTTTCTTTTTGACACTAAGCAACAGCTATATACCTGTTTCTTTTCAAGTTGTGACAATATGCATTAGTTTAGTTATAAAAAGACTCCACACAATACGTCTAAAATCAGGACATAAGACATCTGAAAGGCATCCTAAAGACGTCTCTCAGACGTCGGAATGTAATATGTCCCTAAGATGTCTTTAAGACGTCTTATGATTTTAGACGTTGTATTGTATGGGACAGACTTTGTGTTAAGCATGACAAGTTCAAAGATATAATAAAGTGTGATCTCCCTAATGTCAAGAGAATATATCCATTGTTACTTCTCCGGTGGTGGTGGTCGATAGATGGCAATGAGGCACATAATAGAGATCACCACCTCGGATGCCAGCAGGCCTAACTGTATGCTACAAAGGATCACCTCCAGCCTGAGCACATAGTACTGCCAAAGGAGAAAGTAGAGAGTCGCTAAGGAGCTGGGAACGGTCAAGACTATGCCGATGACAATCGGCAGTCCACGTTCCGTCAGGTTTCCTCTCCTACCGAGGTAGATCCTGCCGGCCTCTGTCACCATCAGGAAGAAGAGCAGCGCGAACTCCGTGAGCGTCTTGTTCGCGCCCGGTGACGGCAAGTTCGCGGCCTTGAACAGGCCCATGCCGAGCTCGCACACGGCGAACATGCCGAAGTAGAAGGAGTTCAAGTACATGAGAATCTCGTAAGTCAGCGAGGAGTTCGCTACGGTAGGCATTTTGCCGTGACGGGCGTCTCTCGTCCGATAACGACGCGGACGGTGTGCGACTTTACGGGCTCAATCGAGCAGCACTCTCTCCTCTCCCTCTTCTTCTCTCCGTGTGTGAAGACACTCAATCGTCTAACGGAAACATTATTTGTACAACTGTACCTCTTTTTCGTATCTTTCCTGCGTTCTTATCCGAACGCTGTCCCTTGTTTCGTAATCCCGTTCAGCATCTCTGTCTCATGGCTCTCGTCGCGACACCGTTCGTGGTTTTCAATGGAACGTCTCGTGGAGCCGCCAGCTTGATCACGATGTAGAAACAACGCCGATCCCGGCGAATATCGTTCCACCGTGCTCACTCTCGCTGGTATGTTTATTTTTAACCATGCTGCAAAGCCGCGCGAGCATTGTGAGAATAGGCTCCGAGCAACGCGTCGCAGTACTGTCAACTTCGAGAAAATAATAGGTCTGTACTTTCCTTCCTTCCTTCAATATTTGGCTAGAGGCGCATCCATGATTCATGCCCCAACGCCATTACTCAGGTCTGTACTTTGTTCTGTTCTTTGTAACTACACTGTTGAATTGGTGCAATAAGTTAGAGTAGGATAAATATATTTTTTCTTATACACTAACTTATGGTATCAGTTTAGCAGTGCAGTTAAAAAGAACGGACCTAATGCCTCTGACCTAACTTTGCAGTCAAGTAATTTTCGATTGTTCTTTTTCTATTAACAGCTGATTAATTTGACGTTGATCAATCTATTGACTGTGATCTATCTTTCTGATTTTTTTTCTTATTCTTTCATTTTTTCTAGAAGAAAAGTAAAATAGATGTTGATATTTACAATAGGCAGTATTGCTTTTAATGAGTGGAAAATAACGGCTTCAGAGTAAGGAAAGTTCAATGATTTTGGCTATTTCAAAAATAAATTCTCCCCTTATTTAAATTTGCCACGCGCGTCAGTTGTGGTCAGAGTTACCAATCTAGAGCAACGCAGTAACTTGTGAAAACTGATCGACGCGCCATCTATGCGGCATCTTCAAATTCAATTTCATTCATCTCAGGCAAATAATTGCAATAAAATACGTTCGAGTTTATGTCTTTTGAGCAGAAAAGTCCTCGCTTAGTCTCTCGTTATCGGTAATTCAACGAGTTCGTGTTATTAATTCACGGCAAGTTCACGCGAACTCGATAACTCGTTTCTTCATGTCATGGAAACGACATTCTGCGCACTTCAGTGCAGTTCCGAGCTTGCGACTCGCGCGGGGAACGCTGGGAGTTCGTACTTCCTGCAATCCCGCGGGAGGAGATCCGACCGTAAATCCTCACGACATGGACACAGACGTCGATGAGAGCAACGTGAGCCGCGAAATGGATCCCTCGCCTCCGTCGCTCTAATAATAATCACCAGATAACCACACACCGCGCGAGAGAGTCGTTGCAGCGATGTCGTTGCGCCCGAATCTTGTTAGATTCTTCAGGCAGTCGTCGAGCAGGCTGTCGCGGCGCTATCGCGGCGATATCATCGCGAATCTGAGAAAATGGCATCGTCCGATGGTAACAACGAGTCACTTTCGCCCGTTGATAACGCGCCGTCTCGATCTCGATCTCGCCCACGGCGTCGTCGGCGGCGTCCGCCATCTCGCCTCGACGCTTTCCCGCGTCCAGCCGGCCGTCAAGATCGAAGTCAACGCGCTGTGGCCCATCGAGCGGGAGGAGACAGAGGAGATAGGCCTGGTAAAAATTTTTTTCCTGGTAAAAATTACGTACAGAAACAGAAATGGACAGGATTTCTACCTGTTTCTACCCAATGAGAAATGACGTCGTTTCGACGTCGATCGACGAGTCATTTCTCATTGGGTAACTGTAAGCTGTCCGTTTTATCCGCAACATGCGGATAGAAAATCCGCATTTGCAGCAGTAGATTCTATCCATTTCTGACCGTTTCTGTTCGCAATTTTTACTAGGAAGAGAAAGATTTTCTGCAGGATGCCCGAGAGGCGATTCTAATATTGGCTAGGATCATGGTCATCAGTTCGGTCATCAGCACCCTGCTCGCCGCTTATCTGATAACGCGTTTGACGCACGCGACTTCGTTCTCTACTATCTTACGGAAAGGTGAATGTGGTTGCTTTACATATATAGTAGTTGCTGTAGTATTTGCTATAGTATTGCTGACTAACGTCTTTTCGTCACTGATATGACATATATATTGTAAAAATGAACAAATAGATAAATCGGAGATCTCCGTTTATTCTGAAGTAGCGCACACATTGGAATTCCTCCAATTTGAAATCTAGTAGATATTTGAGATTTCTCGGACGTTATTATGCAACATTCTTGTACACATTCCACTCGTGTGTTGTTCTCATTCTAGCATTTCATTTGCATTCTTGTGAAATAACGTCGAGATACTTACATAAAATTATAGAATTTTGTATCCCGTTGAATCAAGACAAGCGGTATAATGAGAATTGCACTTTTGCAGCTGTCGAGTTTCTCGGGCCGATCTTTGTCAAGTTCGGCCAGTGGGTATCCACGCGAAGGGATATCTTTCCGCGGGACGTCTGTGACAGCTTGTCTCAACTCCAACAAAACGTGACGCCGCATTCTTGGCTATACACGAAACGCCTGCTCAAAGCCACGTACGGCTCTTCTTGGCGGAACTTGTTCGTGAAGTTCGATGACGAAGGACCGATTGGGTCAGGATGCTGCGCGCAGGTATGTCGATGAAACACGATAGGATAAACTCTGCCCATCGCCTACATGTATTCAACATAGTTATGTAATACGGGATAAAGTAAATATCGTCTTCCTGAGCTTTTTCTTTTTGTCTTTGCGTTGCAGAAGCATACAGCTCGATAAATAAGACTTGAAACTACGTCTATTTCGTACGTAAAATAAATTGTATATAAATTAAGCCAAAAATTAATTCAACTTAAATTTTAACTTAAATTTCAACTTAAATTGATTCTTATTTTGTTTTCTAATTACCTTCTATATTGCATAAGGAGACATTTCTGATTCATCATGTTTGGATAATAATTTCACGACGAGAAGTATAAGTTCTCTTAATCGATTTGCAGGTGTATAAGGCGTGGATAGATTTGAACGAGATTGCGGGCATTACAGTGGCGGGAGCAAATCCCCAAGTGTCACGTTTCGTGGAAAGTAAGTTTAGAAAGTGTTTTCACTTGGTGTGTAACGTCAATGCGATAACGACTTGCGTGAGCGACTTCACGAGGCCGTCTTCTTCTTCTTCTTTTTCCTCGCTTCGCTATCGTCCGCTTTCGAAATACATTTCGAAAAACACGCATCGTATAGAAATTTACGGCGTACAGATACTTTTGCTAAACGCGCAACTGCTAACGCGTGCAAATTGCAGCCAGAGTCGACAAGACAAGTAGACCGTATCGATGATTTTAGACGAGGCTCCCAATGAAAATGACGAAAACGATAAGGTCGCTCCTGCCGGTCCGGCCAGGAAATTGCAAGCCGTAGCGGTAAAAGTGTTGCATCCTGGAATCAAAGGCCAACTCAAGTACCTCCTTTAAGATACCGCGAAGATAACATTTAATAATCTTTCCCGGTAACGTTCAATCACGCCGCCGATAAGAGCCGCGTGATGGACCGTAGATGTTTATACTTCTGTTGCAACCATACAGGGTGTCCCACCACTACCGCGTCTACGTTCAATGACTGATTTCTAGGTCAATTCGACGCTGATCTTTTTCTCAATGTAAATATCGAAGAATATCACTTTTTATCGCGATTTTTCCGCGCTCAAAATTACACATTTCAAAATGACACATCTGAAAATTAACAATCAAACTGATATTCTATTAAAATGAAATCGCCTTGAAATTAATTGAAGTATACAACGCGCTTCTACTACTTGCACTTTTGACATTTAGCTTACGAAAAGCTGACTAAAAAATAGTTGGAAATAGATATAAAGCGCTTTGTGTTTAATCGTGATGTATTGAAAAATTAGTCAATACTGGATATTCCTGTCGGAGATTTTGAATTAGCCGGTGAATCTTTTAGTAAACAGTAATGGCGGGACACCCTATATACTCACTATTCGCTTTAGAAGGGACATCGCGATAATGCGCGGCCTTTGCAAGTGCGCCACGTACTTCATACCGGAACTGCATTGGCTCAGTCTCACGGATTGCATCGACGAATTCGCGCGGATAATGCAAGACCAAGTAATTTCGCAACACGCATATTTCCCACGACTCTCGCATCTCCTATGCAATCTGGAAAAAAAATCTCGTTACAACGAACTCTGCCGGGACTCAAGTCCCTCCGCGGGGATCGAGAGCCGACTCGTTAAAGCCGGCAATTCCGGCGAGTTCGCGCGCGGCGAGACCGACGAGGAACAATCATTCTCGCGAAGAGAAGCGGGAAAACGTAGCTTCGCGCTCGATTAAATCGTGCGATGGTTTGCCAAGGTTGATATGCGACTGGAAGCCGCGAATCTCGCGAGATTCTCAGCGAACTTCTCGAGGAGGCGCGACGTCGTGTTTCCGTATCCGTACGTGCACCTGACCCGTCGCGGAATACTCGTCGAGACCTTCCACGAGGGCTCGCCGATATCCGACTATCTCGAGCATGACGACGCCACTTTTCAACGGAAGCTTGCCAAGATAGGCATCGCGACGGTCCTCAAAATGGTTGATAACGCGCGAGTTTGAGATTTCTCTTTTGAATATAATTTAAGCGTGCGTTTAGTTTAAATATAAGGATCGTGCAATTTATGAAGAATACCGTCAAATATCGTGCACGATGACGGAATTAGATTTGGATTAGACCGAGTGTGTATGACGCGGAATTAGAGTCTTGAAATTGATACAAAAGTCGCGCGCCGTCCGACGTTCCAGCTGTTTCAGGATAACTTCATTCACTGTGACTTGCATCCGGGCAACATTCTAGTCGAAAAAGCGGTTGTCCCGAAGGCAGGCCTGTTTAGCATCATTCGGCGGGTCATTACCCCTAATTACGTGGCGGACGGCCCACGCTTGATTATATTGGACTGCGGTTTAGTGGCATCGCTGAGCGATCGCTGCCGACGAAATCTCCGAGACGTTTTTCATTCCGTGCTAATGGGAAACGTAAGCTGAAGAGATAATTTATTGACACGTTCTCCCTCCGTGTTTTCTCACATCACACTAGCGAGAAGAAGTCGAGAAGTCGAGAAGAGATAAATGTTTATCTTTTATCTGAAACATTTTTTACAAGATATTCTACTTCACGTTGATGGCGAATGTTATTTTCATCGTTTCTTTCTGGTTTTGTATCGATGTTGTAAAATGAGAAATAGTCGATCACGATGGACCATCTGCATAATAACGCCATGACACCACATTATGTTTAAATATAGCAAAGCATCTCCTTATATTTGCATCTCCTTTTGAACTTTCTTTCGTCTCTTAATATACTTGCAATTTCCTCAGTATCCATTTTTAGTATCCTATTCTTTCTCTTGCAGGGTTTAATAGCTGGTCTTCATTATTTCATATTTTATTCTGTACGAAAAATTGCGTTTACACAGTCTTCTTAACAAAAAATTCAAATTTCTATTCGGAAAAGCAACCTCAAAGTTTTTTACTACAGTTTACATGGTTTCTAATTCATTTGTTTTTTATTTTTGCATGGAGGGAGGGACACAAAGGTTGTTTGTATGTCGTTAATCGTGGACCATCGTGACTTCTTACCCCTCGATCGATCTATATTGACGTCAAGCATAACATTAGGGTGAAATGGCGGCGCAATATATCCTGGAGCACAATTCGTACACGACTCCTGATTCGGATGGATTCAAACGCGCGATGAAGAACATTGTGAAAGCCCATTATGGCAGGCCGCTTAACGTTAGTAAACACGATACCGCGTATGCCGACGAGATTCGCGAATCGCCGAAGGAACGAAACGCGCCGGCAGTTTAACGTCCTCGTTCGACCGCGGATCTCGACGCGATGGCAAGATTGTCATTAATTTTTTAGACGTCACGTCTTGCTTCTCAGAATCTCTCTCTCTCTTTCTCTTTCTTCGTGCATGCATACGCCGCGTAGTCTGCTGGCGATCGCGCGGTAAATATTGTACGTATACGCACATCGAGGTACCGCTGCCTTCGGTTTCGGTTGCGACGAATTATCGCGATATGCAGGGCGGACGTCGTGTACGAGCCGGCCGTGATTATATAGCGGGCACGTCGCCACATACCATTAAGATCGCGCGGATACAATCAGAATCGATCGGCCTCTGAATAAACGTATCACGATGGGAACGACGGCCGCGTAGTCGCGACAAGCAATTACGCGGCGTATCGCGTATTAACACGCGGTGCGGGGCAGGCTAACCAGTTTTTGATACCAGCCTCATAACGCTGATAATGGATAATTGCGATTATTACGATTCCTATAGATAGTTTTCTTATTAAAAAAAAAAAAAAAAAAATTGGCCTCGCTGTCGACGGACATTCCCGATACATCCTTATGATAAATTTGCACTTGAGAAGCAGAAGGATATGACTGTGAAAATCCACTTTCTTTCTCATAGACATTAGACATTTTCTCAGCTTTTTCCCCGCCAAACAACATTATTAAATCGCATTGTTTGAACAATTTCACGCTTGGAAACTGCAATTACATTGTTTTTAATAATTTTCGTTTTCCCCTTCGATCTCGACGGAGTCGATCGTTCCATTTCTTAGACGAAGAAATACACGCAGGACGTGCCACAATTTGCGATTGTTTTCGATAACGAACGATTTATTCAGTCGTTGAGTTGATTTGGAGACTTGGTTAAAACTGCGATCGTAATTTACGAGACGCTCTTTAGATGTTGCTTAGAAGAAACAATGATTACACACACGGTTCTTGTTATGAATATTCGCAGGTGAGTGTGAGTACCGTTGTGACGGAATTATTTTCCGCGATGATCCGTCATCGAGTCAAGCAGGATGCATCCTTCAGCAACGTGATCCTCAGCGTGCTGGTGGTCGAGAGTCTCGGCCGACACCTGGATCCTAAGATCGACATTTTCGCAGAGATCCTACCCTTCGTCGTCAACAGCGCCATATATGGCGTCTGAAACGAGATTCTAAATAAAGATACACCGTTAACACGAACGAGCGAGGAGATTTCTTGAGCACGCGTGTCTCTCGCGTTAATGTTTATATTCCTAACGTTCTTTTTTCTTTTATCTATAGCCTATAGTTTTTCAAATTCTCCGACGTTCCTCGCTTACGGCCTGGTCTGGTCATTAAAAGCGTTCAGTGGCAGATCCTTCGGCCAATTTGAGAATGTTCACTGCGATTTTTCAGTCTTCATGTCTCTGCAATTAGATTTTGAATTAAAATTATACACGGAGTTTCCTTAAAATTAACGAAGGATTCGTCGTCTATTTCTTTTTCCTCTCCCAACGCTTAATTCGTAGAAAAAAATAAGAGAATCTCGAAATACAAGAAATGGCTCTCTCTGTCGAATAACAGTCAATCCGCCAAATTGGCCGAAGGATCCGCAACGAGAAGGACATCCGTCAACTGTCGGGCCACTTTGTGCAACACAACGCGCATAATTACAGGATGTTTTTGTTACACTCACGCTACTCCATAACGAGACTTACGCCGGGTATTATATGCGTCGCGTATCGTGAGTAAATTTATTCGTGTTGCATAATAAAATCGGTCGAGCGATACGGTTCCGAACGGGAGGGAACCTCGGGCGAATTCCAGCTTTAATAACGCGGCATTAAAACCATTCGCGGAGCGACGGAGAAACAGCGAGAGAGAGAAAGAGAAGGCGAGAGGAAGAAGGATTAAAAAAGAACGAAGAAAAAGAAGGAAACGAGAAAAAAGAAGGCAGAGGGGACACCCATTTTAAAACGAACCACGCCGTTTAATCGCATCCGACAGAATTCCGGCGAGTGACCAGTTGTCCGTGATGGCTTCCTGGTTGGTCGGTCGGTCGGTCGACCGATCCGATCGTCTCTCTTTAACGTGATGATCACACCGCGTCTTTTGCATGTATTACACGCGTGCACGCGTGCCCGCGTCTGTGTATATACACGTGCACGATGCGATTATAATGTATACGGGTTTACTGCTTCGAGAAAGAGAGAGAGAGAGAGAGAGAGAGAGAGAGAGAGAGAGAGAGAGAGAGAGAGA
>NW_022639594.1:197740-232495 GCF_010583005.1 Odontomachus brunneus
GAGAGAGAGAGAGAGAGAGAGAGAGAGAGAGAGAGAGAGAGAGAGAGAGATGGGAACCGGACTATTAATTGAAGTGAGCTTCTTTCTCTTACAAAAATCTTGTGATTTATGGAGTTATGAATACGTCGCGACGGCTGCGACGTCGAGACGAGCTGGCAATTTCGTTAACATACCTGTAAAGGGAAGGGAATGAGGTGGACTCGTTTTTTGAAAAACCATCGACCCCGCATGTTTCGGTAAACATCGACAACGCGTCTCACGCGTGAGTTTACTGAAAGACAAACAAACCGGTTAAAACTAATGTATTTCCTCGAGAATTTGAGAACATGTTTCGTTTCTTGTCTAATTTATAATTTTTAATTTATCCGCATTTTGAGAATGCAAAAGTCTCTCGTTATCACGTTGAACGCCGTGTTGGTCATCGCTAACCGATGTTATGATATTACTGTCTCATTAAATCTCATTAAATGACACATAATGTATAAATAATTAATTACACTTGAAAAATCGGTTGTATAATCGGCCGATAGAGAGTCGATAAAGCGTGGCGGAAAATAGGCGCGTTTTGAATTATATTTTTTAATCATATTTTTCGTAATTAAATCATTACACTGAAAGAAAATTATTTGTAACTTATAAATACATAGAGAATTATTATAAACTATGGTTATGAAAACTATATTTTTTTAATTAAATAAAAATCAAATTTTTAAAATTAAATTTTGCTGTAATGTTAGTGATAATAACCTCTCTTATATGTTATTATTACTATTTTATCGATACACATCGCATACTGCCCAATCTGTTTAATTTTCTATATCTAAAAATTTTGATAATTTCGGAACTGGTAAACTGGAATTTTCCGGTTCGTTTATATTTTGCTAGAAATTTAGTTAATTCTACTAAATATTTTTTCTATGCAAATAAGTGAACAGTCGGCCAGACAATACACAACAAACTACAAAATCAGTTCTTTGGCCATTTATTTTTATATAAATATTACTTTCTACATAATGAAGTCTATAATCCCGAGAATATCCTGATAGATCTTCTTCTTAAATCTCTGGATTTAGCAATCACATGTCTGGCTCGGATAACGTGGTAATGTGGAAACAAGTATGGCACATATATTCGGACATGATCGATTGTCCGCTCGGTGCACGCATCCACGGGAAAGCGCGAATGATAAAAATATCTCCGAAATTAATTGGCTGCCTCATCGCGATTACATTACATAGGCCTCCTTGCAGACAACAGAGAAGTGTGACGTATTGCTCGCGATAAGACGTCTTTCACCGTTTCAAGACGATTCGGAGATTGCACACTGTGCGCGTGTTCTTTGCAAGTTCAAATGAATTTTGCAAGATTAACGAAGTAGTTTGCGAAAGAGAAATCGCTCTACCCATGATAAATTGCTAGGGTAAGCTGAGAAGCAGGTCCCGTAATTTCAGAATTTTAGCACCAGCTTCCATGTGATTACACATTAGCGAGTTTATTCTATTTGATCACTTGATCGATTTTAATTATTTCATCAATGAAAATTATTTTTACCATGCAGAATGGTATATTTCGGAATCGTGAAAAACTTTCTACGTAATTAATAACAAGTTATCTGAGTTTGTTCACTCACGATGGAGGAAAATATTACAAAATTTCAAGATCTCTGAAAATTTACTCAGGCACTTCTTTTTTTCTTAATTGCAGTATCTCCTCGATTTTATCACAGAATTCGAGAAAGGATACATATATTCTAAGGAGAACACTTGGGAACTTCTTTTCTACCGTTTTTTTCAGACAATAAGTATAATGAGACGCATTCTCATTATATAATAAATACAGACTAACCTGCCTTGATCTCACTTTGTCTTTTGTCTTGAATATTCGACGTCATGTTCGAGATCAACCACTTCCTCGCGAAATTACTCTAAAATTATGCTGTGATACAATGTTACAATGATATAAATATTTGTTAATATATGTTGAAATAGGCATTACGCATATCGGAATGTCTCGCGGAGTATCGCATGCTCCGTGGGATTTCATCGAGAGAGCTTCGGCTCGCCGCGACTTTTTCGGCACTCCGAATCGTGAACGGTGAAGTCGCGTTTTTCTGCCCGCTTCACGTGAGACACGCACGCCGCGGTTCTGTCGTGGTTTATTTATGCGTGCGATTATTTTGCGCCACAGGAACAGATGTTTGCGCGCATACAGGGTGTGCTAGACCTACCGGGTGTCCTTCCCCGCCGCAGGTAATAGAAGGGAAACTAAGCGACGACGATGATCGTCTCAATGTCGACAAAGTCACCGAGATATTTCACAGAGCTCCGGACTTAGATAACTTCCATTTTCTCCTTTTTCTTAAGAGATAGGGTCTTCGCACGTTTCTTTCCTCTCTCTCTTTCTCCTTCATTATTTTCTTCTTATTTTAAACTTAAGAAAAAAAACAAAGGTTATCTGAAATTAATTTGAAAGGTTTTTAAAGTAAACGTGCGCGGCAAAAATAAGTTTACTGTTATCGAGTTTTGTCTTTAGATACGACTTTGTCGTCTTACATAATGTTGACTTAATCCACTTTTGCTTCGATTTATCGTTTATCCCGATTAATTCCCGCGGCGTCCTATTTTAGACATCTGAGAGAAACAAAGGAAGAGAGAGGGAAAGACATACCTATTCTCTCATTTATATATTTAGCTTCATTTCACATGCTGATAACGTCGCGCGACAATATGTGCTTCAGTTAGAGAAAAAGCCGGCCGCAATTAGTTCGGGCCGCATTTATCTCCCGTTCTTGGGCGTTCTTAGCCGGCATGCTCACGCGCTCGTGTTCCCGCTTATCCCGGTTTATTAGAGGGAACAATACAGAATGCACTCACCCTGCGGAATTACAATTTATGCGTTCGGCACGCACGTTACCTCACCTGAGCGGTATCGCGGCGGACCGTAGTGCGTCGTAAAGCACTACTCGCCGGGGCTGTCGCGGCTAGAGCCGGTCGATCCATAGAGCATCCGGCGTTTCTTCTTCTTTTTCTTCTTCTGCGCGCTCTGTCCCGTCCCGTAGATAATTCCTCTGTCCATCCGGCAGGTTACATAGATTAAGTCGGTAGATAGTGGAGAAAGCCGGTAGAGAGAAGGGGGAGAAAGAAAAGAAAGAATAACGTCTCATAAAGCGTTCAGTCGCTCGCAGCGGCAGGGTTTCAATGCTCCTGGCCGAAAAACGGGAAAGGGAGGAAATTCCGAAATTATCGGTTTGAACGTAAAATGATATTCGGAAAAATAAGCGGATAAAAGAAACCAAGGGTCACGTATATTTCGTTGCAAAGTCGTATTGCAATTGAATCAAATTGTACAAAACTTATTTTACAAATTTAATATTATTTTGATAAATAATTGTAAGTTGGTTAATTGACACACATGATTAGACAGACATATTTAATATGCATTTCCAAGTTCGCATTTCCATTACGCATTCGTAATTCCAAGTTTGTCCTTAATTGTGATAAAATTTTGTCGAAAGAAGTAAAGTCAGTTTGCCATGCATAACTCTGAAATTCAATTTGTTTAATTCGAGTTATTTCGATTTTTTTTTTAGTGAAATTTTGTAAATCGTGGTATACTCTCGCGGGTCTCTTTGATGGAACCGTGAGTTTTCGTGTGGTCCCTCCGTGTTCTCTTCTCACGCTTGAATAACATTTTTCGAGCTCAGAGTACGGTTCAGATTAAGAATACGTGTTACACGTTAAAAAGACACAACATTCCACGGCGATCTTACGTAATATATCGGAGATGGCTTTTCAAGAGACGACCGCGCGTCCACGGCTACGTAGGACACGAGATGCGCCCTTTTTTCAACAACCTCCTTAATTGCGCGCGGTAACGGTACGGCTCATAAATTAGCGTTGGCGCTGAGAAAGAATTCTTCGCACGTTCTTCTCCTCGAACGCCTTGATTCCGACGGCGCTTCTCGAGACTGAATTCACGCATCGTTGTCGGTCGTCTCGAGAAAGAGAGAAAAAGAGAGAGAGAGAGAGAGACAGAGCACGAGAGAGAGAGAGAGAGAGAGAGAGAGAGAGAGAGAGAGAAGTGGAGAAAAAAGAAATCTCCACCAACTAACTAACATTCGTTCAAATGGGGGAACTAGAAAAACTGGTTTCTAAGCGAAGTTGCGCACGGCGCGAAGTACGGCTGAAAAAAAGTTCTAACGTTTGGAACTTGACAATGTCACCGCGCGTACACGCGCGCACGCGCACGAAAGGCCGTTCGAGAGATTTGCGTATCGGGAGCGACACCTACTTACTTAGATATTGCAAAATGAAAACGGGTTAAAAAAAGTCACGCTAACGGAACGGCGCGGGGTTAAAACCGTCATATTGCGATACTTCCTCGGCCGGTTGGGTCGAATCGCCGTTTAAAAAGGAGGTCGCGTTAGATCGTAGAAATCGATTGTGTCGCTTATTAAATCGCTAGTCATTTTGCGGCGCATTTTTGAACCTAGTTAAGGAAACTTAGCTCCGGCCAGGCGTATACGCAATCGGAGAAACACGAACGACACGTACCACCGTGCACTTCGAGAATAACCCAATCGTGCGCGCGCGCGCGCGCTCCCGTCGTTAATATATGTATACTTTACATTTATTTATACGCATATAGTCGGGCGCCCACACATTGCTACCGAACGCGCTCTACAAAGTTGCGAGAACCACCTCGGTGGTGCTTACTATCGAATAAAATGGAACGGCGCGTCGCGCGTTTCACCCGTTATGCGCGTTCGAGACGGATCAGTAGCGTTCAATATTTCGCGGAAAAATGACGTTTCCTTCGCGCGAGCGGCGATTTCGAATACTCACCTCGGCTCGGAACAGCGAGACTCTTCGTATCCAGAGACTCTACGGTGTTTCGTGTATACTTCCTCATATACCATACCGTATCTCTCGCGCGGCCTATGCCGTCCCGGCGCGCTCACGACCGTTTTATTTTGTTCGATTCGAAACGAGTTCCAATCGACGTCTCATTCCACGTGTTCACGCCCCCTACACGCGATAGAGCTACATCATTTCCCCCTGACCCGGTCTAGCCCGTTCTATGCGGTCTCGTCCGTTCCACTCCGGACACACCGTGCCATCTTACACTATTATGATATCGGCGGGACATGAATATTTAACCCTCGAACCGTACAGGCCTTCTTTTATCGGCGTCTTTATCGCCGCGCCGCGGTCCTCTCTTGGGAAATAAGCCGTGTTGGAGTTTTCCCGGTAACAGTTCCCCAGAGCGAATGCACCTCTTTTATGTCAAATCTGAAAAATGGACGGGAGTGTGTTTGAAATTACGACTTTTCACTTATCTCACATAGAAATTTGAATTTTATCGTAATAAAGCTGCGTAATAAAGCTACAAACGCTTACTACTCAGCTTTCTCGACTATATAAATTAATTACAATTAAATATTTTAGACGAAAGATCTGCTCTTTCTTTTCTCTTTCTCTCTCTTTCATCTTATGATCTTCAAAAGACGTTACATACGTGAAAACTACATGATTTCAATGCTTTTCAAGCGTTAGAAGAAATTATTTACAAAGACCAAGGAACACGGCATTATTGTGCAACTTACTAATTTCATATATGCTTTTTTTACTGACAAATTACGCAAAGCATAAGTTACTGATGTCTCTCATTCCCTCTTAATCCTCAATTGATTTCAATCTCTTTCATTCTTTTTCACTTTATCTCAATCTCTCTCATTCACTTTTAATCCTTTTCATCAATACTCAACTTAACGTTCGAATTGTCAAAACACATAATCTCAGCTATGACAGCTGCCCGTGATAAGTAAGCTGTCGAAGTAAGCGATGACTCTTGCATTGAGATTGGGCTAGACAATCGGTATTGCGAACAAAAGGTGCCGATGACATAACAAACATTTTTTCTGATAAGGAAATGTTAGCTTGAAATTATAATATGCGCACCTTTGCTTCTCAAACGTGACACATTTGCCTTATACATTTATTATAATGAACAATCCTCCAGCGACACTGTAATCTTCTCACTCGCTCGAATCAGCGGATTTACCTAATTTATTTATTAGCGTTTTCTCTCTCTCTCTCTCTCTCTCTCTCTTTCTCTCTCTTTCTTTGTTCCCGACAAAGTAAAATATTGTTACCAGATTTACCAGATCGCGCTGATACTTCACTAAGCGTGAGCCTGCTTTTTGCTTGCTCCGGTTCTCGGGAGTCTCGCTTGATCTCTCTTGGCTCTCTTCTTCTTGGCCCTTCTTGATCTCGCTCGGCCTCTCTTGCCTCGAGTTGTTTACGCCCTTCGAGGAGACGACCGAGGACCATTTCGATCCGGTTGACGGCCGTTACGCATGATTGCGTAAATTCACCGCGAGACGGCGAGGTCGATTTGGACGCGTAAATTAGGTGCCGTCTCGCATGGCCGTGACCTCTTATATCGGGTCATCGCGGGCCTGGGATTATCGCGTCACTCGAGAGTATTTCTCGTACTCTTCTCGTTGTGATTAGAGACCCTTCTCTAAAGCTACGAGATCGTTCTCGCGCGGGTCGACGGGTTCAAATCCGAAACAAGCGACAGAGCTTGCTTCCTATCGCCTCGGCTTGTGAAGTTCATTGAAGCACATTGAAGTCTATATTCATGGTCTCAGATTTATCTAATCGGTCTACTCTCTGGGATAATTGATTACGTTTAAAGGTCAGCAGCACGCTGCACCAGAGCCGATAACTTCTCGATCCATGCTCGATTTTTTCGTCGCGGCCCGCGATCGTTGTTTCTTCGTAGCGTTAATTAACCCTTAAACCCCGCGTCCGGAAATTATGAATTATCGTTGAAAATTCTTTCTGTTTTATCTTCAAAGAAGATATGACTCAAGAAATTTTACTATTATTCTTTTATTCAATACGCGCGACTGGTTTCGTTGAAGAAATTATTGCAGTATGTCATCAAACGAGTATGTCGGAACGGGAAGAATTAATTGCGGCCGGTTGTATCTCAGTAATTTCATTGTATTCACCGTACTTCCCGACACGTCCCTTGAAACAGATGTTGCTGCGTTTTGTGCTGTATTGTGGGATTCTTGGGAGAAGTGGAAGAAGAGAAGACGAAATATAAAAGCTATAATGTCAGTAGCAGAAACACTATCGAGGCCCAAAAGTGATCCCGAGACGTGTTTAAAGGTCGTCTGAAAAATTAGGGCGCCTTCTCGCCGTTGGTGATGTCTGGGGGGGAATTCTGGGAAAGGAACATTACGACAGGAAGAAAAGGAAGGAGACGAAGCGAAGTCAAGGGCAAAGATATTTGCTGTACCTCGCTCGTCGCTGAAAAGAAGGAGGACTGAAGTATGAAGGCGAGTCTCGGAGAATTCTTCTGCGTCTCCGATCAAAGAGGAAGAAGATAAAGTCTATCTAACGAAGATAAAATTAGGAAACTCATGGACGATCTTGGGTTGTACCTTGATGAATCCTTTCGTCCAAGAAAGGAAGGTAAAAACAAGGGAAAGCGAAATCCGATGAAGAAATTCCGGAGAAGCCTGTTTTCCGTTGTGTTTCTTATTTGCGGCTCGCGGGACAGAGGAAGATGTGACAGGGAAGTTCATGAAGGCGGACGCACTCGCGGCGACCCGAACGCTACTTTCGTCTAGGAAGAGGAGAGGGACAGAGAGGAGATGGAATGCGAGGGAGCGAAGATACTTACAGCATCCCGTGCACAGCGGATGCCGAGTATCATCTCGCCGATCAGCGGCAACGTGAATCTTCCTCGTCGCAGGGACGTTCAGCGCCATCTGCTGCTATCCGTTCCGGGCAGTCCGTCATCCGGAACCCCCACCGCGATCGTGGGTTCCCACTGGAACCCATGGGCCCCACCAGCGTAGCAGCCAACCATGTCGCGGGACCGGACAGGGCACGACGGGGCATGTAAACAGAGAGGACGAGGAGATAAGAGAGTTCGTCTCCGAGAGTGTCGAGACGAACCCGACAGGGCCTCAAGCATCCCGTTTCTTCTCGAGGAAGAGACACGGAGAGAGAGAGAGAGAGAGAGAGAGAGAGAGAGAGAGAGAGAGAGAGAGAGAGAAATGGGGATCTCTGTCTTTTCTTTCTTTATCATCTTCATCATCATCATTATCATCATCATCACCATCATCATCATCTTCTTCTTCCTCCTCTTCGATCTCTTTAGTTATGGCTAGTGTCCACTCGCGCGCTCGCTGCCACCATTCATAAATCCGATCGATCCGCTGAACAATACGGCAATTAGCGACGATTAAAGCTCCATTCGCCGGACACGCGTTCCTCTTCTCCTCTTAGCTCTCTCTCTCTCTCTCTCTCTCTCTCTCTCTCTCTCTCTCTCTCGTTTTCTCCTCGGCGCCTCTTCTTCTTCCTCTTCGCGCTCTCCGCTCTTCCTTCACAGTCTGGTGCCTCTCGCGCCGCTTCTCTTCTCACTCTCGAGTCCGGGCCCGCGGCTTTGCCTCCCTTCCCTTGGTACCGGGCATCCGCGTGTCCCTCTCCGTCCATCCGTCTGTGATCCACGGCCCTCTCTTCTTAACCAGCTCGTTCCTCGGTCTCCCTGTCCTCCACTTCTTCCTTCTGCTCCTCCGCAGCGTCTCTCCACCTCCATCGACTGCCGACTCGGTCTTTCCACCTCCTCCACCCCTGCCAGCGCTTTCGGAGTTTTTGGAAAACGCGAGGGTTCCCGAGGAACTTTTTGGGATCAGTGCCGCCGCGGCCGCTCGACGAGCAGGGTATATACGTTCACCGTTGTCGTCGTCGCGGCAGTTCGCAGACGACCACGCGGCTGCTTTTCGCTCTTTCTCTTTCCCTCTGGTTCCCTCAATTTTCCCGCGGTAGGTGTCGCGCGCAAAGTCGCGCGCATTTAATCCGGTTACGTGTTATTAGTGCCAACAGCTGAATCTCGACCTCGACCACCACCATCACGACAACGACGACGACGACGACGACGACGACGACGACGACGACGACGACGACGACAACGACGGGGATGATAACGCGCTTGAAGTCCGTAAGTGATTTCCTCGATACATTTTAACGCGTTTCGCGCTCTGATTGCGCACCACGCGGCCGTCAAGCATTACAACCTCGTCAAGATTGTCAAGGACATGCGACAACTCACGTCTTTCGAAGGACCCTCATAAATCTCGAACCAGGATGTCGGTGTGTCTGAATAAACGACGAGACACGATAAGATTAATCGTACTAAGTTTTCAGACGCGAACGTTGTTGCAATCTTGTAAAATTGCACGTTTCTGTGTCAATACACGTAATTTGCGTTAATTACAAACATTGTGATTAGAGTTCATTATCTGACATGATAGAGAAGAGAACGTTTCTCTGCAGAATCCAACGGTAATCGCCCGGCGTGCTTAGCTTCTACTTAACCGTGCGAAGTTTTAATTTCTTCCACGTGATATACGTCATCCTAACACAAATAAATAGCAACTTAATCACGCTATCGCTTACACACGCTGTTACATATTTCGAAACACTGCAGGTGCCGCGCCAGAACGTAAGCGCAATTAAAGATAGATAGACAGATAGAGAGAGAGAGAGAGACAGAAATAAGGAGGGAAAAGTTCCACCTGCGTGTGTCCTTAAGCTCGCACAGCGTTGAAAAGAAAAGAAAATACCGCGGGAAATGCCGCGAAAAGCGTGACGCGCGAGATCGCGTTCCCGGCGCGGTAGTCGGCTTTCCTATGAAAATTTCGTCAAGCGAAAGGCGAGGACGGAGGAGGAGAGAGAGGGAGGGAGGAAGGGAGGGAGAGAGAGAGAGAGAGAGATGCGAGATCGATCGATCGATCGACTGATCGGTCGCGCGCTCGCTCGCGAGGAAGAACGCATTCCTGCCGCGGCGATCCCGCTTTTTACGAGACACCCTATAAGATGAACGGCCCGTGTGTGCCTTCCTGCGGCCGTCTGTCCGTTTTTATCCCGGCACCCGACCATCACCAACAACCACCACCACCACCAGCACCATCGCCATCAACCACCACCACCACCACCACCACCACCTGTGGCACGAGCACGCGAGCGAGGCGTTCGGGATTTCCGGGTCCGCGGTGCGCGCACGCGAGCGCGAGAGCGAGAGCGTGAGACTCCCGATCGCGTCGATCGCGCGCATCGGCCGATCGGCTCGGGACGATCGTCGCCGAACCGCGGCGTGTACACGAAGAGGAGAGAATAATTCGGCGTGGATAAGTCGCCGGAGAGATAGTGCGCGCGCGACGGGCACGGGCTATGCGCACGATCCGCTGATCGATATAGAGAAGAAGAGAAGGATCTTCAGGCGAGACAAGGTGCGAGGTGTTGTCGGTCGTGCCAGAGCTACAACGTCATGGTAATTATGGCAATTAACGCGGATGTCGTCGTCTTCATCGTCGTTGTTGTTGTTGTTCTACCGTTGTGGGAAGGTGCGTGCGTGCGTGCGTGCGACGCGGAAGCGCGCTCAAATTTTCCGCCTCGTGGAAATCCGGGGTCGTAAGTTCTCTTCACGCCTTTGCGCGCGGATTCTCAAGCTAAAGCTTGGAATACAAGGGGCGTACTTGGTGTTCGAATACGCGTCAAGAGTGCGATCCAACGGCCGAAAGCGGGCTTGAATTTTCCGCGCGACGGAAAGCTACGATCGATCGATCAAAAGTGCGCTCGAGCATGTTGCGCGAATGGGTCTTCCGCGATTCGCGTGGACCCGAGCTGAGGATTCCGCGTTGCGTTCTAAAGGAAAGAAAGGAAACGTCGGCGAGGAGGTCTCACGCAAAGAACGAGATTGAAGTCGTTGATCGACTCGGACTTGACTTCAGATCGATCCGGATTCGAATTCGTATTGAGACTTCTCCGACGGGTTATTCGGGCTACACGCGCGTGAAGGTGCAAAAGTGTGTAATCAGGATTGGTCATCGTGATTAGTCGGATGGAGATGCCCGATCATTCGCCTCGCTCATTCTCCACGCCAATATAAAATATTTCAAGTCAATGACTTGACTAAACGGAAACGTTGAATTTGAATTTGTCCTACGAAAGGGATAAGGTGACGATTCCGGTGAAGAAGAAGAAGAAAAAAAGAGATAACTTTAGCGAAAAACGACAGATACAAAAACATAATGTTTGTATCTGTTGTCACCTTTTGCTAAACAGACGTTTTTTCATCAAGTACACGGTAGATGTTTAAATGTTCATTCGCGATCGTTAACCTTGAATAACAGTTTTGTGTACTCGCGAGTAGAACAAAGCGCGTCTCGAAACCGTTTATTTTTGCATTTTGATCGTCGAACTTTCGTTTTTCCGATCAAAATCAGCGCGTTTGTTTCTTTCTCTCCTGGATTTCTCGTTTTTTTCTTTTCTTTTTAAAAATTTGTCACGCTTTCTTCCTGCGGTGTCCGCTGCCGTGTGCGCTTCGCCGATGCTTTTCCGGCCAGCCCTTCATTTAATTTGCCGGCGCTCGCAATGTCGAGCGACCGGTCATTCGCGGATCGAGATGGTCGCGGCGGTCAATCATTTTACTTGCGGAATGTTAAGTGCCGTTGACACGCGTGGTAACTTGCTCCGATGCGCGAACGATTACGTACACGGCCGGAGAATAGACCGTACCGTAAACGTCGGTAATCGCGAAACGGGAATCGCAATTTCGCGAATGACCACGTCACGACGACGACGATGACGACGACGACGAAGATGAAGAAGAGGAAGAAGAAGAGGAGAAAGAGAAGAAGGAGGAAGAGGTGGAGGAACAACGTTATACGGAAACGGCGAGTGCAATTCGCGCGGTCTCTGTGCACGGCGCATAGCGCGCGCATCACCTTTATATACCCGCGTGTTTACCGCGTGTTCCGGAAACTCGAAATCGTAAGGACCGTATTTGGAGGTGGCTTCCACACACAGCGATGCCGACGAGTTGCTTTGTTCGAAAACGATCGTGGAGAATCGCGGGGAGGTTGAGGAATCCGAAGGACGAGAGAGAGAGAGAGAGAGAGTTGTGCGCGGAAAGGACGCTTCTCGTGAAAATTGACTTCAAGTAAATTTCACGTCAATTTACTTGAATTGAAACGAATTTTAATTATCTCGGAGTTGCAAGCGGATTCGCTTGAAGAGCCTTAAGTCTCACAACTAAGAATTAGACCCCCATTTGATCGCACAAATTCAATTCTGTCGGCAGCTTCCTCTCTCGAGCTCGTGCGTTCCTCGTTACGTAACTGCCGAAAAGAGCGCCTAGGCCGGCGAAATTCGAGCGCGAATCTCGCGGGGAACGAGAGCGCCGCTCCTGCTGCTACCTTTTCGCTGACGCTCTTCGCTCGTTCCGAGACTTCCTTGATCGAGCGTGTGTTATTTACGCCGCTCCCGGATCGCGGTGCGAATACAAGTAGGGAAAGTACTTATCGGTGGGTTATCGAACGCAAATAGTCGCCGGTCCGACAAATAGGTCGCCCGGCGCGATAATACAGTCGCCAGCGTCTGGATTCGTGCGTTTCTTCCGCGACGCACCGGGAAGGGGCGCCGATATTTGCGCTCACGCTTTGTCAATTTCACTTTCGGTAAACACGCCGCCTCTCTGCCTCGTTGTATCGCGCGACGATACCAACGAGCAATACCAATAACCCGAGTGAAAAAAACGACCTCTTCCTGGCCGACATAAGCTCGGCCAGGAATTTTAATTTATTCAATTTTGGTTACTAGAGCTGGTTTCGAGTCAGTTTAGGCGATGCTTGCCTCATTAGTAACTGGACAGTGAAACTAGTCAGTTGCTGACTAGCAAACATCTTTTTGTACAAAACTCTGCAAAGTGCTCGTTCGATTTTATAGAGGACATTATATTTTGTTATTCAATATAAAAATAATGCGAAACTTGTGTTTCAGAAGATAGAATCTTTTCACGCGCAAATTTACTCATTATTGAGATGATATCGCAGCTTCATTTTTAATTTATTTTTAATTATTAATGATAATTAATTATTAATTTTAATAATTTTTTTCTTTTATCTAGTAAATGCTTCTCGAATTTTTATTGAACATAAAAACTGTCCAGAATTTAACTACCATTTTTTATTGTCTTAGTTTTCGAGCCGGTAACGAGCCAAGAAATACTGGTCAGTATTTTCCTGTCGATAGTTTTCGAATAGTTACTGTCTAATAAATCCTAGCCAGTAAAAACTAACCGGGCTAGTGACCAGTTTTTGCTGGAAATTTTTCTACTTGAGGTTTGCGAGAGAACGCACAGTGCTATCGCGTCTCGTATTAAGCGTTACATATGCGCGACGAAATTTTTACCGATCTAGTTCACTTGATCGAGAAGATGAGACGATTGCGTGAGACGATTTTCCAGGCGGGAAATCCTCGCCGATCTTAGTCGGGAGCGGGACGGTGTGTTTTAACGCGGATACGCAGTTCGTCGTGTCTCTCTCTTTCTCTCTCTCTCTCTGAGCCGAACCGTTACATAGAGAAAATCGTGTTTAATGATCCGCGGATACATAAATACAATGTGTTACGGGCGAAAATAGAACGTAATTAATTCATTTCATACCTAGCTGATAGCCGCTCGTGGAGATACCGTGCAACGCACGCACACACATAGACACACACACCCACACACGCACACACGTATTGCGGGAAAAAACGCCGAGTAACGCTAAGCAATAAAATTTATGATTGAGCGGCGCCCGAGAATAGATTACAGTCGTAGCTGTATTATTAACGAGGCGCGCGCACAACATTATTCAAGCTCCTCTCGGGGTGTCGTTCCTTTAATTGACGACCGTGGCGAAAAATCGCCGTGCGCACCGCAAATTTCCGCGAATTGCTCATTAGCGGATTACTAATTGTTAACTTTACTAAGTTACTTAATAAGCCGAAGTAATGAACCAGTTTTCCGGGAGATTTTCCATTGGTGACTGAAAAAAAGGTAGAATCGACCGTCATAAAGTTCTAACAAAATAACAAAACTGACCATTTTTTTTTCTTAATTTTCTAACTTCGATTTGTGCATGCAAAGGTGCAGTTGCACTTTTATATGGATATCATAATAATAATGTTTATTTTGTTGGGAAAACTGTACACAAGACATCCGAAGACGCGCGTGCAGTTTACATGTCTAAATTACGATATTTCTAAGTGTGATGTTTAAATAGCGAATATTTGAATGATGCTACCAGAAGGCGTGACAGCAGCTTTGCAACCATTGTCTTGTCCGGTAACGAAATCAGACTCTTACACGGACGGAATACGCAGATGGTTGCTCTGAAGAAAAAGAGAGAAAGAGGGAGAGAGTGTCGAATTTACCTCGAGCGATTTATTTGTTGTGCGGAAGTCGCTTGTATACAAACTGTCTCACTTGAAAACATAAGAGCGAACCTGCAATGTCTACCGATGGCGCCGTAGCACGCGGCCGACTTGACAAGAAGAGTAAATATTGCAGGACAAGCTGCTGTGTGCGTCCTGTACGCAGTTTGTATACAAATACCGTACGAATACCGCTAGACGTTTCGCGATTCCCGATCTTAATTTTTAGCGCATGAAACCCACGGAAATACCGTGTACGATCGTATACCCTCAAAAATTATCTAGCCGCTGCGTCGAGAGGCACTTTCCTCGAGAGAAAACCGTGCCCGCACGAGCTAAGGAGGCTGTCATTACACGTCACAGCTGACTGAAAGTGGTCTTACGTAGCAGGCAATTGATATAAAATTATAAACTACTAAGTTACACGACGCACACTCTTTGCGCTCGCGCTCCTGGAGAGAAACGCGTTTGTCAGAGGAAAAGATAACAATCTAGTTACGTCGTCGTCGTCGTCGTCGTTGTTATCGTCATCATCAGCGTCGTCGTCGTCGCCACCGCCGTCGTTTTCATCATCATCATCAGCATCGTCGTCGTCGTCGTCGTCGTCGTCGTCGTCGTTGTCGTGATCGTCGTCGTCGTGACGAGTCGTAATCGAGCGCATCCCAGCCGATTATTTTCCCCGTTCCCCGTTCTTCTCTCTTTCTCTCTCTCTTTTTTTCCTCTTTCTCTCTCTCCCGCCTTTCTCTCACTCTCATTCTCTCTCTTTCGTCTCTCGCGCTTTCTCAATTGCTCCGGAGCAATAATACTTTATTTACTTCGGCAGGCGGCGGCGACATTCTGCCATTCCAAAGTCTTCGCACACAATTAGCCGCGCGTTCGTTATCTACGCCGCGAATACGAGCCCGGTACGTGCGTGCGTGCGTGCGTGCGTGCACCACAGCGTGAAATTTGTCCAATTTAATGGGACGAAAATATCTCATCTGGTGCCACGCGAATCTATGCATGTGCGACGCGCACGCGTGTTCACGCTACATATATTAATTCAGCGATTATTATCTAATTATTATGTAGGCCGCATGTAATTTTTCCGGGACGAGGCGAGCCATTCTATTATGTAAAACATTAAATTACATACATGGTTATCCAATTTTTCCATTACGCCGTTGTTATTTTTTTCTCAAGACAGATTGCCCGGCGATAATTCGCAGCCGATCTGCGTTCTTTCCTTCTCGGGCGTCTCCGCGATTCTTTCTCGCGCGCATGGTTCACTTTCAGCGAGAGCCCGCGCGCGTATCGCAGCGGAAAATAGAGATCGTATAGGGAGAGATATGTAGAAAGGTAAAGAGAGAAAAGGGAGCTTTCGACAACCGCATCGGGCACTTTATCTTCTTTCTTTTCGCCAGTAGGACTGGTTCCGCGAGATATGTAAAGCGATACGTTTCGCTCCGCTCTTTATTAGACCTTTATTAGAGATTCGATCCAAAGCTCGATTCCGATCGGAAAATCGCCAGTTCTGGTTCGCGCGCGAGCTAAGAATAGTCCATTCGTAGTAAAGCGTAGATTAAACAGGTTCGCGCGCTGCACGCGGGACCCTGCACAAATAGGTGAACCAAAAGGAAGAAGGCCGATCGCGACTGTGGCAGATTTATTTCACGTGACATTGAATTCGCGCTTCTGGTAGCCGGCATTGATCGCAAATTAGCTTGCGCGAATTTTACGAAATTTTTATAATAATAATATAATTAGCTTATAAACTATCCGAGCTTCTTATATCTAGAACATATAAACTTAAATTATCACAGAGTGTCAAGGGGATGAAATCAGGGAAAGAGGAGAGTGGGATATGCGTCCAGGCTTTACGTAGGCTATATTTTCCGCAGGGTTCTAGACAGTAACCGTGCAAAATTTCATCCTGATCGGTCAAAGAGTTGAAATTTTATAAGAAATAGATAGACATTTTCTGTTTTATATAACATAGAATATATAATAATAATATAATGTAGAAATTTTCTTGTAAGATCAACAAAGTACTTGGTATTCTCTTTTGGAGCAACCAGTTAATAAAAAAAATCGCAAAAGGACATGCTTTCAAATTTGCTTACGGAAACGTACGGAGTTAATTTTCCCCCGCGATGTGCGCACACATGTGCACATACACACAGCAAATACGTTCTTAGGGAGATACCGTCCCTGAAGACTCCCATCGCCGGCAGGTAAGCACAGGATACCGTGCCAGAGCGCGAGACGGCTCTTACGTAGCGGTGTGCTTAATTAACGTCATTAATGAACGAACAATGTAGCCGGTCAAGAGGTTCGGAACTTACCTCGTGGAAACCGCTACAAGAAGCGGGCGTGGAATGCGGCAGATCGCCTGCCTATCTCTTACCTCCGATGTTTTCCTCTCCGGCGATTTTCTCTACTTTTCCGAACTACAACCGCTGTCTACTGTGTTTCGTACGAGCGCTCCCTCCGATTTACCTGGACGTGGAATCTACAAAGTCGAATCCGCCTTGGGTTATTGATGGTATTGGGTTATGGGATTTCGCGACGAGGAAGACTACGCGGTTGCGGTCCTACGGAATATCCTTCTGAGGTCCACGAGTCTAAAGGAACGTCTACATTGGAAGTAAGCAGTAAGAAGTAGGAAGTAAGAATAAGAAATTGACCAATCATAGTTGATTATTCTTCTCACATTCGACCGTGGTTGGTGAATTTCTTACTCTTACTTCCTACTTCTTGCTATTTACTTCCAATGTAGACGTCCCTTAACGGAATGCTACCCTGGACACTGTTTTCGCGAGCGACGCGTATCTGAGCTTTACGCGTTGCAAATCATCGGGCCGAGTCGCGAATGTCGTCGAGTGGTGTATGCGTTACATACATGCGTAACATACATGCGTGCATACACATGGTACATAATATATGTATATAGATCGTTCGAACCTTCACCCCTCGTTACTTACTGTACGGCATCGCAAGTGCGGCCCGCAATTACACGGTTATCGCGATATCGTTTAACTATTTTCTCCCCGATCCGTGTAACAGCTCCGATACCGAGCCCCGGTGACTCAGAATGAGCGGGGCGGAGAGAAGACGAGGGAGAGAAAGAGGGAGAGGGAGAGAGAGAGGTGAGGAAAGTGAGTGGGATCATCGGGGCAACACGCGTTATCGGTGAATTGTAAATAGAAGAGAATCGCGGTCTCTGCAAATAACACTGGGGCACTCAGTCAGTCGCGAAAAGATCCGCGAGCGGCTGCTGCTGTCCGCTCTTTCTCGCTCTTTACTCCGTCGTCCACTCTGCACTCTGCACTCCCCTTTTCCTCTCGTACCTCTCCCTTCGTCCCTCTCACTTTCTTTCCCTCTTTCCGCCATCGGTGAGAATTAGCGATCGCGAAAATGCGTGAGCTTCGCGGCTCCTCCTACTCTCGCACCACCGTCTCGCACCGTATCCTAGTGCTGAATCGAAGAAGCGCGAGTGACGCCTCGTTGAATTCTCGCGCGAAACCGCCGCGAGAAACCCTCGTCGATCGCGACTGACTCGAGCGAGTGTCGGACGCGCGAAATCTGCGGCTTGCCAGAAGCGAACACCTGTCGTTCTATCGGCCGTACCACAGAGGGGGAGAGCGCTTACCGTGGGTACTCTTTATTTTGTTTCGCGAGTACCATTCAAATCATCCTTTCTTTTGTCTCTCGATACCCCACTCAAAAAATTGTTTTGCTGATCCAGGTGGAACTCTAAATGTCACAGTTGGAATTTACCGCTGTCTTTTATATCTGCTGGAAGATTCTTCGTGATACGTAGAATTTGCAGTAGCATTTCAGCAATATCCGCAGGCAAATTTAGGTCGGTGTGAGGATTGTATATTCGTTTGTCTCCTGTCGCTAGTCTTTTTCGTCTGCCACAGTCAGTTGTTATAAGAAACGTGACTAGCTTTAATCTGAATGGGCGGCACAGAGAAAGAAAGGGAGGAAGTTCCTTGCTAAATTTTACAAATAATTCAGGTGGAAATTCTGTCTCTGTCATTTATATTGATTAAATACAAGATCCATGCGATATCGCAGCGTTTGTTAATCATTTATCCATCTCAGCTAATTTCTCGTATCTAGATAAATTTTACTATAATTGCAAGACCATTTTTTTTGAGTGGACCCTTTCGGTATCTGCCAGCCTTGGACGGGCATGGCCCACTGGACGATTCGCGAGACCAACGCTGTTTTCTCTGTTTGTCTGATTGTCAGATCGTGAAAATCCCTAATAACGTCCCGATTGCGCGATTTCCTGAAACAGCGAGATTCCTGTCTTGAGTCTGAGCGGCGTACAAAGTCCACCAACGCGACCGGTCGTGTAACTCGTTGAATAAGCGCGTGTATTTATTCGCGAGGATCGAGAATTCGAGTCGATCGGCCAGGAGAGAAATGAATTTCGCCGGGAAATGAGAGCGTAGGAACGAAAAACCGACGCGGCCGAGTGACAAGCCCTTCACGCGCGCGGAGATTAACACGTCGATTGTTACGCTAATTCTCAGTTCAACGCTCGACTGAAATTTAAATCACCCAAGGCACTGTAAATGACTACGATTTGAATATCTACTTTAAATATTCGACGCGAATATATAAAATATGTTCCATAAAGATATTTAAAGCTACGCAAACGACAAATAAATTCGACAGCTTGTTTCATTGACTCTTTCTGTTGATTATATATCTCATTTGTATATTGGCAATTGGTTGCGCGTTTTCTATGTAAATTAAACTTCAAGAATAATTGTGAATTCTACGTGTAAAACTTCGAGGCGTTTTGCGCGTGATCAAAATCGAGATATTATAATAAATCGGCGACATTATAGCGCGGGCCACCGCGGACTCCCGCGGCAGTCGACGTGTTAATTATGAACGAATCACCAAGAAGACGTCATCGTGGAAAGTCGCTCGGTGCCTTCTTTCTCCTCTTCCAGACGCCCGTCGGCGGCAACGGCGACGGCGAGTGTGTGTCCAAATAATGACTCAAAACGCGCGAGCGAGGTTTATGCTCTCGACGTTTTACTTACGCGCCGTACTATATCTACGGAGACATGCTCGCGCGCGAGGAGACAAGTGTTTCGCGCGCGGTAACGAGATAATCGAGAAGCCGGCGGCGGGCGGCTCTTGCGCGATCACGATAAGAGAGAATTATTCTTCGCGCCACGCGGAATCCGCGACGATCGGCGACGGCGACGGCGGCGGTGGCGGCGATCGCGATCGCGAAAAAGAAAGAGGGAGAGTGAAAGAGAGACGCGCGCGCGCGCACACGCACACACATCTCCTTACCGATCATTTCATCTCCTGGTGCAGGATTTCAATTGGAAGATGCTGTCCGGAGCGTGGTTCGAGACAATCGCAACGATACTGCTCACGATTTTGGTGCTGGCTACCGGTTGCCGGCCACCTTGGTGGTTTTGGAACAGGAACAATAATGCCAATTACGGTAAGCAAAAAAGATACGACGTCTCTCCTCTTTTCGTGTTTCGCGCTTTCGCACCTGTGCCTTTTTTGCTGCTCCTTTTCTCCGCATGATCTAAAGTCATTGTGAACCTCTTGGTTGCGATTGGCAGAACTCTTCATTGTGGCGTCTTCGAATTCGCGACTTTATGTTTTATTTCACAGCGATCAGCTGCTTAACGCTCTGACGTCATTGTGATAATTTAATTACGCTTGATAATTCACAATTTATTTTTTCTTTCGTTTCCCGTCGATACTACTGTGTTTATCGTGCGAAGGATAAGAGGAGGATGATATTATACCAACGCAAAAGCTTTGTCGAGCACAGTCGCAAACGAAATTACCACAATTTCGTAATGTTTATTAATCAAAATAGCCGCGATTGCCTTGAACTCTCTCCCCTTGGAAGGGGAGAAAAAGAGAGAGACTTCTCGCTTTTTCCCTGTACGAAAAATTCAAAACCTGAAGCGGCGCGTAGAAGAAGCGCGACGAAGCTTTTACACCTGGGCAAGCATCCTTTGGAGAAAAACGGTGTTGCGAATCACTTCCGTCGTATCCACCTGGAAATTTTTTCGGCACGCTCTGAAATTTATTCGCAGATGCACGCGACAAGAGCAGGAAGTTTAAGACAGCGCGCGACGTGCCGGGCCCGTTTGCCCTGCCGATTGTGGGCACCAGGTGGATATACTCCTGTTGTGGCAATTACCGTATGAACAAGATCCACGAGGCGTACAAAGGTAAGGACTTTGGCCTTCGCACCCTTATCGATCGCGACGCTCCTCATTGTTAGACGCTGTTAGGCTTTCTTTGTGCGCCTCTTCAGCTCGACCGGTGCTAATGATATCTCAAGGTTGCGCCGCGGTGAACGCGAGGAAGGGAGTGAGCGCGAGGGAGAACGAGTGAGAGAATGGGAGATGGGGAGTGTAAAGAAAGAAAGGAGAAAAGGGGACCGAGATGACGCGTGCGAAAATGGTTCATTATGTGCTAATTAACAGCCGTGCCTCCTGTTCGACTCGCGAATATATTAATAATTTCGATTTCGACCGCGATTATATGCGCCTGTCTTGCGAAAAGAAAAGAGAAAAGAAACAAACAAGGAGGAGGAGAAGAGAGAGAAACGCGCGCCGTTGAACCGCGCGTACGGGACACGCGCGTATCTTTAGAGGGTCAGGGTCAAAGATACTTACGGTATCTTATCGACAGTGAGTTGCTAAAATTGCGAGAGGGCGAGAGAGAGAGTGTGAGAGAGAGAGAGAGAAAAAGAGCGAGAGGGAGAGAGTGAAAGGAGGAAAAAGATTGCTACCGTAGTCAAAAAACAATCCTCTTATGTCACGTTGATTTAAAGTATATAATGAACAGAGCTATTTCGAATTTCATCAGTTATCTTCGATTGTGCCACTTAATATTTGTGTAAACTTATAAATTTACTTCCTTGAGATTCGTTATCACCGAGACGAGGCGAAGATTTAATGGGAATTATTTGGCGTACTCTTTTAAGCTAATGTTTATATTTAGAATTGTGATAACAAGCAAAGAATTGGAAAAACACACCAGTCAAGTCAATTGCAAACATTATCTAGAAATGCAAAAAAATATAAGACACACACATTCTCTAAATCTCTTTGAGTGAAATCTCGCTCAAAATGAATAAAAGTTCACTCGAAGAGATTTGTTAACAAAATTAACAAGAAGTAAATTGCATCTCTTTCCATCTGATCTTTGATTTGGTCTGAGTGCTAAATGGCGAATTCGACGATTCGCAAAGACAAATATCCAATAGATCGCAGCATGGATTGGCGGATTGCTGTTATCCGACTAGAAACTTATCCCATGATTCTGATCGAGTTGATCCTAATCAATTATCTGGTTTCTATAAGATGATATATTATCGGATGCTTATAAATTATATGACGCAGTGTGGCGTCAATCAAGACTTTATTGTTAATAAAAATGATTAATAATTAGAATCTCATTGATAATCATGATCCGATAACACCACTTTATACAAACCAGATAACTCATTGATCTAATCAGGAGCATGACACAAGTTTCTAGACGGGTAAGGTCCTCGTCGTACGGGAATCACGTATCACGATGTTCGTCGGTATATGATATTTTAACATGGTTTATTATCACTGATTCAAGAGTAGATCTGAATCGGCGATATGGTGCGCTGTGCAAGGAGGAGGCATTGTGGAACCGCCTCGTGATATCCCTGTTCTCCCGTCACGACATCGAGACCGTTCTCCGACGGAGCACGAAATACCCGCTTCGTCCTCCGCAGGAAATCATATGCTACTACCGGAGAACACGACGCGATCGTTACACCAACTACGGCATTGTCAATGAGTGAGTAAAGCTGGTTATAGCTGGTCGCACGGGTACTCATATTCACACTCTTTCTCTCCCCCTCTCTTCCTCTCTCTTTCTCATTCTCTCTTTGTCGGCGTGATTACGTCGCCACGCCGTATCGAGATCAAGTTTAAGGTCGCGTGTAATTTCGGTACGTGTAACTCTGGATCGGTGTTACACTCGCGTACTACTTGCGCGGTAAAGTCTGGTGGGTCGACACCCTGATCGCCACATTGATTTGATTCGAATCGGCCGAGTGTGTTATCAGGTGCTATCAATATTATCGACCACGTGAGAAATACCGCGTGCGTATTCGCACGTTATGCGCCGCTTCCGTTCGCTGATGATGGTGGCAGCGAATCATTCTTTCATTATAATGAAGAAGCTTTTATATCGGTCTTCGTGTTGTGAGATAAAGAGACGTTTTTAGAAGTGTTATCGACTTTCCTGTTGTAATAATATTTAAATTTATTGAAAATAATAATTTATACGTAACAAAGATAAGCGACGGGCTTGCAATCTGACGTTTTATCCGACGTGAGATTTTATCCGTCGTGTTCGAGAGACTACTCTTTAAGATTTATCATTTTGTTAGAAGGGCGCACCGTCGCGTTTGTGTCAGAGGTCATGATCGCGTTTGCGTCAGAAGTCATGAGCGAGGAGCTTATATATCCGTCCTAGGCTTGAGCTTTAAAATATGAAGAAATGAATCAGAAAATCTTGACGAGAGAGACAGAGAGAAAGAGAGAAAATCACATTTTAAATTTGAATAATAAAAAAGATAAAGATTTTCATGAAGTTTTCCTTTCTTGTAACGTCACTTACAGTTTATATTCGTTAAAAATGTACATTTCAAACAATTCGCTCTATAACTTTTCACGATGTCACCGATAATATTCACTTCGTGCAAGCCTGGGCTTAGGACGATTTAGAAACGAGCTTTTCGACTTTTTAATTCGTGATTTATGGAAGAGTGAAAAGAGAGACGTTGTTTTTGAGAGTTTCGTGTTGTGGTGTGGTTCTTTATCTGACTATTGAACGGAAAACACGGAAAATACATTTGTTAGTCCGCGGAACTGCGATTATCGCACTGTTTATCGTGGTTTTCGAAATAAAGATCGCTTAGGGACACGAGAATTATGATCAACTAATTAGTGATACTCTGACAGACAAGGCGTGACATGGCATAACCTTCGGGCAGCTTTAACGTCCGAACTCACCGGTGCCAGTACTGTGTTCAGTTTCTTTCCTGCACTCAATATTGTTACCGACGATTTCATCGAGTTAATTCGCAAAGGAAGAACGGGCATCACCGTGAAAGGCTTCGAGGATATAGCTCACAGGATGGGACTCGAGAGTAAGTCGTTGGTATGCTTCCTCGCGTACCACGAATTGTCGGGTGATTCGCTTTAACGCGGACGATTTTTAGCCGAAAGCTTTAGTTGATCATTCATTTTGTTGTTAATTAATCCTAGGTATACGGGACACGTATTCGCGTGACGTCAATGTCGGCACATGAAGTATGCTCGACGTTTTAATTATTAATTTATTATAGATATTAATCATTAAATATACTGATATATATATATATTAATAGATTTTAATATATAAGTATTAATAGGTATTGATATGTATTGATATAAATTATTAAAAATTGCTATGGATATGTGTTAAAGGAACATCTTGTCGATCTTAATGCTTCTTCTTTTAACTTTCATCTGTAACATCGTTTAAATGTCACGAAAATCACGATTTATGCGTAAAACAAATAAGCCGTAGGCTTCATCCGGCGAGGATTTTTTCGCGTCGTGTTCGAGAGACTGTTCTCTCCAAAATGTTCTTATCGTTTCGTCGAAGAGGTGAAGTACCTCGTCCTCGCGTGCGCGTGAGAGGTTATGACAATTCTCGATCGGTCACCAGTAACGTGACACTTCTCGCTCCGCTCGCAGGCACATGTACCTTGATCCTGGGACGTCATTTGGGCTTCCTTAAACCGGATTCTAGCTGCATGCTCACGACTAAATTAGCGGAGGCGCTCAGGGTCCACTTCACAGCCATGCGCGATGCCTTTTACGGTTTGCCATTTTGGAAGCTGCTGCCGACATCCTCGTACAGGCAGTTGATAGAGAGCGAGGACACTATATACAAGTACGTTTGATGTCGGTGCGATATTAAACGGTTGATTGGCGTCTCGTACAATTAAATCGCCGCCCGATTCGACAACTATACAGGGTGTCCCGGATCGCCTTTTGTCTATGAGCTCTTCGACTGATTCGATTTATTCTGAACAAAAATGTCGAGGAACGAATGGTCTGTAAATTTAACAAGTGATAAGCCTCGAGATTAAGTTTCAAAGGTGCAAATAGGTAACGGTAAAAAGCTTTGCTTTCTGTTTTATTTTGACTTTGATACTTTGATTTGTAATTTAATTTGGATACCAATTAGATTAAACGTTACTTGTGCTTTAACATTGGATAGCTTGATCGATTTTTACAATCTTATATATTCTCTAAATTTTTCCCAATGGAATTCCACTTGAAAAGTAAAATATGATAACTTTATATGACGCCTGGCGTTGTTAAAGATATTTAATATTGAAGAAAGTCGGAAATGCTCGTGACGATTAGGAATCCTCCTCGACATTCTTGCTAAGGAAGAATCGACCATCTCATCGTTCCTTTCTTCCTGCTTAGCATCATCTCGGAGTTCATTGAGACGAGTATGCGGGAGAAAGTGGATGACGCCCAAGACGATTCTATCGAGGCGGTGTTCCTATCTATTTTACGACACAAGGAGCTCGACATGAGGGATAAGAAAGCTGCTATAGTGGATTTTATTGCAGCGGGCATACACACAGTGAGGACATTATATTACATTTTAATATATTAGCTTGCGAAAGTCGGATCGTCAATGGTCTCATTGATTTAACGGATTTAACAGATATTACAGACGCGGAATTAAACATTTACCTGAAAAGATAAAAGCAGACATTAGTGAATAATGATGGCAAATACTTTGATTACACATGTCCTATTTCGTTGTTATCAATAAAAAAATACGGTTAAAAATCCGACCAACTTTTGCAAGCCCCCAATATATATTGTCACGCAGGAAAACCGACTTGATAACGCGGTCACGAGCAAAATTTAGTTTTCACATTTTATAGTTGCATCTTGACATCTTTTTGGGGCTTTAATCGGACGGGCAGATTTAAAAACACGCACACATTGCGCTTTTGCAGCTAGGCAACACGCTGATGTATCTTTTCGACATGATCGGTAAGAACCCTGAAGTACAAGCAACTCTCTATGAGGAGGTGCGGTCATTGGCGCCTCCTGGCTGCGACATCAGGATTGAGGATTTACGAAAGGCGAAGTATCTGCGTGCCTGCATCATGGAATCTTATAGGTACGTTTTAATGACCGTCTATCTCTCCATACGTCATCGTACACAATTGTTTCTCTTCGTAAATTTACAGTCGTGAAAACGACTGATCTTACGAAGGCACAAATAGGTCCGGAGATTCCTTCCCTTTTCGCGTCGTAACATGATAATGCATAATATTCGTGACCGTTTCACCTTGTGTAAACTCGACTAATGCACGTTTCAGAATTTTTCTTTGTAGATTTATAATCGTCAAAAAATAACTTTACGTATCAAAGACACAAACGGACTCGGGAACTCCTTTTTCAGAGGGGACGAGTTTCCACATTAATCGATGATAAAGATTTCCAAAATCTGTAGCAGCAAGACAAGAAATTTTCTTTTTTCCTTGACACACAATATGAGATATCCGCAAATGCGTTACGTTACGTAGACGTGATTGATTCACGTTTCAGAATGATGCCCACGACACCGTGCATAGCCCGCATACTAGATGAGCCTCTCGAGCTGGAAGAGTATCGCCTCGAACCCGGAGTAAGTTTTAAGTTGCGCTTATGCATATTCGCGTACTGTGGGAACGTAGGGTTGTGCAATTCGTAATTCTTGTAATTTCAGACAGTAGTATTATTGCATACGTGGATCGCGGGTATGAATGAGGAGAATTTCAAAGACGCGTCCAAGTGCCAGCCGGAGAGATGGCTGAGACCGACAGTGCCTATGTCACCTTTACTGGTGGCGCCTTTCGGCATCGGTAGAAGGATATGTCCGGGGAAACGATTTGCGGACCTCGCATTGGAGCTTATTCTAGCGAAGGTATGCGCGCACAGAGTATAGTGAAATTATAATAAGAAAAAAAAGGGAAAGACGCGAAAAGAGAACGAAGAAACTTAGTGAAATCGGAGTGAATTGATGATGTTTTAAAAGATTTCTAAGGGATTTCTAAGGGATTTCTACAGAAATTACTGTTATCCGCGTCTGTGTCATTGATTGATTTTCATTTAGATCGTACGGGAATTCGAGATCGTCGCAGAGGACAAGCTCGACTTGCAGTTTGAATTTATCTTGTCGCCGCAAGCGCCCGTGTCGATCGGGTTTCGGGATCGAGAGCTGGAATGACCTGAGCCTGAATTTATTAATTTCACGATCGTCCGCGAATGACAATTGGATCAATTGTCGCAGGCGGACCGAGTCGTACCTCACGCAAGTTCCGGTTCGAATGGGCGCGCGCGCAGTTTTTCATCCGATTGATTTCTCAACTGAGTTAGTTATTTTACGTTTGTATTATTTGTAATATTTTTTAATTCGTTGAAAGAGGAACTTCGTTCGTCCGTCGAGGGTATTCGTCATTAATTGCTAATGTTATTGTATTTATATTTAGCTTAAGCGCTTTAGCTTAAGCAATTGGGTTCCCTTACCTTTTAAGACATTGACGTACAGTGCTTGCAATGCTCTGTATCACACGTGCCACACATCTCACGATCGTCAATTCTTTCCTCGTTATTTTCTGTTATTTCCTCTCTTCTTTTCATTTACGCGCTGCGAAATCAAAGCCGCCTCTCGTGTCTCTCGATTGGCCGAGGTTGCGCGGAAGATAGGCTGGCGGTGTTTAATTTTTTTAACGCGAACGAGCCCGCGGGTGTCTTAGTAACCCTACTAAGTTTTATCTACGATAACTATAACATTAATATAAAAATATGAAAGATAGCGCGAAGATGAGATCGAACGGTTGAGAAAAGAGAAAGAGTAAGTCGAATACGGTGCGACAATTAATGCGATAATTGAAGTATTCGTACACACGGAGAATATCGATCTTGTGATCGCTATGTTGGAAGATTATGCGAAGGAAAGTTGATTAATTTGATAATTTGTCGGATCCTGAGGGAGACATTTTTTCTCTACTATTGAAATCTGTAACTGGGACGACTGAGTTAACCCGCGTGGAAGAATGGAATCTTCATTTGCGGTAACCCGGTATTCCGCCGAGATTATACCCTACAGAGAGCAGCGCGAGATCGATCCTAATTTATAATTATTTATTTCCACAAGCTGCAGAGTTTAATTGTCCGTTCACGGCGAGAGTGAGACGATCCCGATGTCGCCGATCCGCCGACGGCGCATCGATTGACTAACTGTGGCTGAACGTTATATTTACGTTACTGTACGAAAGAAGAAACAAAGATTTATACGCAAAGTAACCGCTAAACGTTGACTATCGAGGGAAGACGTCACTTCCCTCTTGAATTATTACGCTACTTAGAAAGCATCGGGGCAGAGCTTGTGCCCCGGCGAGTGATCTCATTCAAAACATCCCCGTCGAAGCGCGGTTTTTCATGCAACTTGAAAACGGATCGTTCATGCAACATCCTTGTACATAAAACGTATGTAGATATTTCTTGTTGAATGTAGTGAATAAAGTATGAGGAAGTATGCAATGCGAATCGCACGTGTGTTTGTAATACTTATTTTGTAATACTTACTTTCGTTACTTGTTCACACAATACTCATTGATGTTTACGTAACCGTTTACCGTGGCTTTATGTACTGAGCCGAAATGCTTGAAAATTTATTTGTGGAATATAAAGTTCATTGCTGTAAATAAACTATATCCCACAAAGAAATTTTCAAATATTTTCTTCTCCGTATGACTTCTTCTTTCTTGCCACTTTTAAATCTCCAAATTTTATCGAAACTCCCGACGCCAATAAAATAGTGTTATATGAATAAAGAGAGTTTATTGTGTCATTTATACTCGTTAACCCTAATATTTACCCGTGATAATTATTTTATATTTGCTTATTGCAATATTCTATCTGCAGTTGAGTAAGTTACGTAATTAATATTTTGTTAAAACTGCTTATTGAAATTAGGAATTAAGGAAGGAATTAAAAATGCGGCGCGCTATTGAGACGAACGAATATTAAATAATCCTTGAATAAGTATTTCTTCATACCTCGACAAAACGAGGATGAGTAATTTATGACGTCAAACGACAATAGCCTGTGTAGTATTACCGTCTCGGGATTCGCCGATTAATCCTTCGAGTTCGACGGAATTGCGGGGTTAACGTAGAATTAAAACTTTGACATGGGGTGTGTCTTCACCGTCGAGATTCACGTGTGTGTGCGTCAATTTTGCCGTTCAAGTATCATCTTAAGTGATTTGTTAATTTATTGTATCAGACGTATATCCTACAATACAATTATCTTCGTGTTAACCGGTAAGAATTACATAATACGTATATTGTACATGCACATTAGTCGAATATGTTACACAGTATACTTTAAATATATATATATATATATATATATATATATATATATATATATATATATATATATATATATATATATACTCTAGGGTACTGAAAGGAGGCCGACCCCCGGAATTTGGTTGGCGCGAAATGTAAAGATCGGGGGCGCTCCTTCAGGTTTCCTTGGTCACAACGTGGGTGTCGCGTAAAGCTGCGAATAGACTTGATTATTTGATTATTACTTTCTCTTGGTCTGAGAACTTGCATTGTTTGGTGCGCGTGTGCTCGGGGTGTGTGTATGCGTGTGTGCATATATGTGACGATAGTGCGCGTATCAGAGGAGGAGTATAGTCTCTACTTATTTTGTCTCTCGACGATGCGAGAGACGGCGTACTAAGCGAAGATATTGGTAATTTGTCACCTAATTCCGCGGGCTACGTCACCCTCGCGACAACGTGACAACTTTTATGATTTTGAAATCGGCTGCGCCCGTCGAGAGACCCCTCGATTCTGCGCGAACGTGGCGACACTCGTTATCTGTTGCACGTGATTGTTAAACCGAATCTACTCGGGATCCTCGACGGCGTTGCGATGGACAACGAAATAATGCTTCTTCTGCTCTGATCGAGAAGAGATTATCACTTGACCATAGCTTTGATGCTCTTGGGCAGGTTCGGTATGGAACCCTTGTTGACGCTGGCAGCCGTAGGCCGCATAAAACTGTGACTCTTGGTGCCAGCTCGCGGTTGCACCAGCCTGCTCTTCGTGGCGGATGCCTTATCGCCAGCGGATCGACCGCTCACAATGGGTTGTTGACCGACGCTGCTGCCGCTGCTGCTGCTGCGCGATGAGATCGGCCGACCCTTCGTGACTTTTGACATCTCGGGCAGCACCTGTGTGACAATATATGTCGCGAGAGGCCTTGAATAAAATTCTAAAGACATTACCACGCACGACGCTATTATTCTCCTGATATACCAGGATTATTCGTCTTGCTTGAAAAGCGCTTGTCAAAACTTGTAATCTCTTTCTAGCAAAGGAAAAGATGTTCCTCGACAAAATCACTCTCGAGCTTTACAGAAAATGATCTATGCGAAAACACGTCGAAAAAGAGTGATATAACAATTTTTAATATATATTTACGATCTTATGTTATAAGTAATTAAAGTTTCACGGGATTTAACTAAAGCGGATCCCAGAAGAGCAGGATATTTTGCTAAAAATGTAATATTAATCGTGTTAAAAGATTCAACATTAAATCTCTTAATTGCGATATTAATCGTAATATGATAAATAATATTACACTTATTTATAGTTACAGGAGATTACATCTTCTTTTACAAATTTCACTTTGATTAGATTAACAAATCCAATATCGAATCATGCGTTAATTACGACATGCATTAATTGACATCACGCGATTCTTCTTATCGTTAACTAACGACTTGAAAAGAAATACACTCACCGTTGGTGTCTTCCGCATGCTTCTCGCCGCCGGGCCGACACTACTACCGCTGCTGCTGCTCCTGCTGGCGGGTATCCTGCTGACTCCGGTTCGCGGCTGACCCGGTCGCCTCTTGTCAGCGTCCTTCGGCGGCAACGGACTGTTCGACGGGCTCTTCCTCAGGTCGTTGGTGAGCGCGCAGATGGCTGAGGTGTAATTGCGTAAGTGTGCGTGTTGACTGGGTGCCAAATTGCGCACAGTGTTCACGGACGTTGCGCTGTTCAGGGAGCTCCGCGAGCTGCGCAGGCTACTGCGAGAGCCCGAACGCTCCACCTCGTTCCGGGACGCCGGCTTGCTCGGGACGGTGTTCACGGTCCTTTTCAGGGACTCGGTCTTCCTCAACGTGGTCTCGCGCTTCGTACCGGTCGTCGTGCGTTTCGGCAGGAAGCTGGACTTCTCCGGGACGTTCCTGCTGCGCGACGCGCTCTCCCTCTTGTCGTATACCTTGTCCGCTCGCGGTTTCAGCAGCTTGTCGACGGACGAGCGTCGCCGGCCATCCAGGACGTCGTCGTCATCGCGACGGCGACGTTTTTCACCGCTGTAACCTAGTTCAGCCGGTGAGCACCGCGTCGAGTCGTGCGTGTCGGTCTCATAGTTGCCAGAGGACGTCTCCTGGCTCAGAGTCTCCGACACGAGGCTCTGAGTCTCCTCGAAGCCTTCGTCGTTCAACTCCTGCTCCTTGCCCTTACCGCATGACGGTGGTGAGGACGTGACGCTTATGTCTGGGATATACCTGGAGCCGCGGAATACGGAGTTTTGTCGCGTCATGAGCACCCTGCAAAGAATCGATTAAAGGTGATTCTCAGGTTTATGTTAATTTCGTCGCAGAAACTGCAATCGAGTCAAGCGAACTAAAAATGGAATGAGATTGTTTTCCAAGCTATTTCTGGGAATTATAATAACAAAATTCAAAGAATCAAAGCATCAATTCGCCATACACAACCTTGAAATGGAGTTCATTTCCCTGGATCCGAGTTGCTGCGATTGATCATTTTTCTAGCGCACTTACCGATCGCGAGAATCGTCCTTGTCCGCTTGGAGAACGACTATATTCTTCTCAGGCTCGAGGTGGCTGCTCTTCAAGTTGCTTGACAGATTCGTGTGCCCCTCCTCATCCGCAACTCCAACCGGAGCGTTATCCCGCGGTCGCGGCTGATCCTGCGGAGAGTTTCCGTTTCTTTGGAAAGTCCTGGAATCCGGCTGCTGGTTTACCTGGACGACTGGAGGGCTGTTGGTTAGGCGAACCGCCTCCTTTACCTGACTCGGGTCGATCATGCTGCGATGACGCTCGCGACTCGTCACCGCTCGCTCAGCGAGCACCGCGACCGGTTCGCGGGGTCGCGATTCTTGCATGACTGGGCTCAGGACGGTGTTCGTCACCGCCACCACCGGTGGCGGCGGCTGGCTAACCGGCAGCCGCGAGCTTCTGTGGCCGGCGGCCGAGCGCGACAGACGCTGAAGGTCCTCGCCGGAGCGCGCGATCTCCGCCAGCGCGGCGTCGATGTCGCACGACGTCGACGACACGTCGCCGCGTCGCTTCAGCTTATCTTGCCAGACGCGCAGCATAACGTCTTCCTCCTCTTCTTCTTCCTCCTCCTCCTTATTCGCTTTGTTCACTTCGACATCACTCAGAGCCAGAGTGTTGGGTCGCTGCGCCGGCTTCTCGTCGTAGACCAGCTCGGGACTAGACGCGTCCGACTTGTCTTTGTCACCGGAATCCTGGGTCTTCTTGTATCTGCGGGTTCGCCGCGTCGCTGAATATCTGTCAAAGTTGCCTGAAAAGGGAAATGATCGTATTAGTAATAATAAGAAATTACGTTAGTCGTTATCAATCTTTACGATCTCCTGTCTTTCGATCATTCGCGAGAACCTGGAGGTAATTAGTAAACTTAGGTTTTATTTAAATAGATCAATGAGAAATCGATTAATTAACACTCGCGAGGCGGAAATACTTAACAGAAATTATTTAAGTTTAAAATCCTTGGTTTACGATATTACGTTGTAGACTTTGCTTTCGCTTACCGGTTCCGAGATCCGTGGTGGAACTGACGGGTTTTAAAATGGCAGTCTTCGTTTCTCGAATCTGGAGGGAACTGTTGCAACGTTCCCTCTTGCAGGGCTCCTTCTCCACGGGCTTCACCTCCTTCGGCGGACTGAACAGCCGTCTGGTCGCCGGCGGTGTCTCGATGTTGTCCGAATCGATTTCAATCTTGTCGCTGATTCTCTCCTCTTCGGTGGCCTTCTTGCTGAGCTTCGAGAAGCGCCGCGTCGCTGGTGCTTGCGACCCAGTGTAAGGTTGCCGGAGGTAGATCGTCAGCTCGTCCTGCGTGTCCGAATTGATTGTGTCGGTAATTTTGTTCTTTTTTCTGTCCTCCTCTCTGATAGCCTGCAAA
The DNA here is from genome assembly GCF_010583005.1 of Odontomachus brunneus. NCBI lineage: Eukaryota > Metazoa > Arthropoda > Insecta > Hymenoptera > Formicidae > Odontomachus > Odontomachus brunneus. Next base: position 230,387 of record NW_022639594.1, read on the forward strand.
CACATCGTGACGAGAATTGGCATATTGTCGAAAGATTTCAAAACTCAAAACGCGTATAGTGTTTTGCATCGTGAAATAACGAGACTCAAAATCAGCTTCTAGTTTGTATTACCTGCAGTGTGCTTGGGACGAGAGTGTTCTCTGTGCTGAGCCTGGACCTAAGTCTACGGGAATAACGTGGATCAGTCTCTTCCATACTATTTGGTACGTTTAAGCTCGACTTTCGCCAGGGCGACTTGTCCTGGGACGAGAGCGGTTGGGCTTCTGGAAAAGAAGAACGTAGTTAGTCTAATAAAATCTTTGATGCTTCATGTCTTTCGTTTAGAAGAGATTGAATAGAACTGCGAGATCGCGATCTCGCCAGTGAAGTTACTACTGGACTTGAAAATAGATCCAAAGTAAAATAAAACAAAAAATAACAATTACACAATAATTCACGTAATAAAGAAAACAAAGTACACACCTTCAATGGCCTCCATCGTGCGCATCACGTCGGTCTTCTCGACTGACGGCCGCCAGTCGTAAACTTCGGAGAATCCTCCGTGCATGGATTGATCTTCCGCCAAAGCATTTGTCGTGCAGCTCTTGCCTTCGCTTTCTGCAATCGAAATATTTTGCATTAGAGCCGGTCCTCATTCCTCTTGGTGAATTACGTGAGATAAATTCTGACACCTGAGTCTTCGAAGGACCGACGGTTCGCCTGGTGCAGCTGCTTTGCTTTTCTCTGAAGCTGCTCGCCCGCGCGATCCTCCTTCTCGTTCTCCGATAGCCACGCCTCGATCTTTTGCCGCCATGCTTTCCTAATTTTTGAAACACGAGTTAGTCGAGTTGGTCGCGTCGCTCTTTAACGTAAGAGTCACGTTAACGTTAACCTACCCAGTCGGCTTAGCTTCCTCCTCTTGTAGGAACGGCTTGCTCTCCGCGAGAGGAGACGGCGAGCTCGGTCGTTCCCGGTCGCCTGAAAAATCGGCGTTCAGAAGATCTCCCCTTCGTGACTGTCCGCGAGCTCTTCGGGCCCACGATCGATCTGCAATGACATCCGAGAAGAGATTAAATTTATTTATTACTTCGACTTGACCAATTCAACAGCGCATAGCATCGTTGAAGCATATTAATTATTCTTTTAAGTTAAATTTATTTGAAATGCGAATACCTAAACTTCCCCACGACTTCCTTTCCCGAGTGTTATCCTGGCCGGAGGTGCGCAAAAAGTCCATCAAATTTCCGTCGTCATCCTCGCAGGGTATTCTGCTCCTGCGTCGGCGAAGTGTGCCGTTAGGCGTGATATCTGTCGAGTAAATAAAATCGTGGTGTGTATGTCCCCGACTCGCTTCTTGTAGCAAACATAATATAAATTGCAACGCGATACCTGGCGAGTATGTATCTTCTTTGGTAGATTGTTGGTCGGGACCGCCGGAGCAGGATCCTAAACGACGTCGGATGCTCGGCGATCCTGTGACGGAGACGTCCTCGTCCGACGTGACGCCGCCATTCTGCAATCTCTTCATCTACAAATAACATTGGAATTAATACGATTATTTGACATCACCTGATTTCTTTTTAAGCTAAATATTGTTATAAGCTAAAATTTTGTTCTGGATTAGGCGTATTATAATAATTAATTTATTAACTCTTTTTTTACGTGGAATGTATTAATATAGTACATCAATTAAATTAAAGAATTTGTTTAATCTAGCAAAAAAATAAATATTCCTATATAATATATAAATTTCCTCCTTGTTCTTAGCAGTCTCCTAGGAAAGAGTAGAAATGATAAAATATCAGTTATGAAAGGTCAGAAATTAAAATTGAGTTCAACGGATCTTGATTGTATATCGAAGTTTAAGTAGATAACTAATATAATAATGAAATATTAAAATAGATATCGAATAGAATAGAGTATAAATTTACCTTGGCCTCGCCACGGCTGTAAGCTCTCTGAGGTAAACCGGTATGGAGATCGAAAAGTCCATAGTCCATCAAGTTGCATTCCGATTCCGAGCCCGGTGTCTCCGCTTGATTGTTTACTGCGCATTTAATGAGCATAAATTTAACGCTTTTATCGAAAGAAAATAATGAAAAAGATGGAGAGAGAGAGAGAGAGAGAGA
>NW_022639594.1:233382-254580 GCF_010583005.1 Odontomachus brunneus
AAGAGAGAGAGAGAGAGAGAGAGAGAGAGAGAGAGAGAGAGAGAGAGAGAAATACGTTGTTTGAATGAAACTTAGAAGTTATTTTTGCAATTGAACTATTCTAATGAGAAACTCACGCAGTCGTTTTCTCGCCAGCAATTGCTCCTCCCGTTGCTTGCGACGTGCCAGAACTTGCTCCTCTTGAATACGCCGTCTCTCATTCTCTGCAACAGCTTGGTTGAACTTCTGACAGAATTGATGAAATACCTTGAAGCACTCCTCGATCTTGAACGCGTTCGTGTCTTCGCAGAAGAATTCCGCGAGCGATCGTCTCACTCCCTCGAGTTCTTCCATGTCTCTCTTCAACTGTGCCATTTCTTGTTCGGCCATCTGTGAATTTTAGATAAAAGTTTATTGGAATTACGACCTCTCTCATTTTTTATCCATGTGTGTGCTTTCTTGTTCGTATTTATAATTTCACCTGCAAAAAATACGAGAACGTATCTTGATAAAGAAGAAAATTAATTTCTTTGGTTTTAAAAAAGCTAATTAAAAAAGAATTTAATTACACTAATTGTTTACTTTTTGTTCCTGCTAAATCTGATGTTTATTACCTGAAGAAACTGTGCCATCTGTTCCTGGATATCGCTTTCAGTCGAAGAGAGCTGAATCTGACCCTTGATTTTCTTGATCTTCGTATCCAAACTATTGAATTCGTTGGTTAATTGTTCGATCGTCGTTCTGGAGCAAAATAAAAATTTGTCAGTGTATGGCGTTTGACAATAATTATGACAGTGTAAAACAGTTCTTACTTTGTCGCCGCTTCTAAGGCAGTCATATTCTTCGCAAAATTTAACAAGTCCTTGCGCTTTCTCTCGGCTTGCTAAAGTACACGAATACCATAGATATTCTTTTCACACATAAAATTACATAATTATAAATTACTTATATTTATGCACATATGCTATTAAAAATAATTAATTGATATTTTCTTACCAATGCCACGTAATGTATCAAGTTCATCCCTGGCTTGTTCGCGCGAATCTCAGTGAGCTTCTGTAATGAGGAAAGCTTCACGCCCGCTGCATTACCAGCGTAACCGCCCTGCAAGAGTATAATCGCCGATTAACTCTTTCTCTCTTCTCTCATTTGATCTGTAATCAAGCTTTGGAATATAATCTTTTCCAAATTACATACAGAATTGAGAAAGTTTCCGGCGACCAAAACCATGTACAACACTTCCTGCAAAGGTTTGTTCGTCATGAGGTCTTCGCCGGCGAGAATCATCGAGTTGATGCTCGGCTCCAGATAACTCATGTTCGCGGCGAATTCCTCCTTCAGCAACATGCACTCGATGCGCAGCTTGTAACTGCGCGTCGATCGCGATTAGTTATATCGCGAATCGTCGAATCACTTGATCGGCGCATTGACACTTACTTTGGTACTTGAATGAGCTGCAGGAAGAACTTCTCGGCGTTACCGAGCTTCGACTTGTCACCGTCGAAGCTCTTCAGCATCTCGAGCTCGTCCACTTCCGGCAGGATCTTCAGGAGACCGCGTAGCTTCTCCGCACCGATGTCGTCGTGGCCGCCGTCTTTGATCAATTGGATTATATCCTCGTTTGAACTGAAATGGAAAGATACGTAAGAGTGGAAGCTATAATTCCGCGATTTCATCACGTTTGTAGTACCTTCGAAATTGCTTTAGGAAGATGTTCACGTTCAAGCTTCTTTTCCCATCGAGTAACGCAATCTGAAAAAAAAAACAATTAAAGGAATAATGTATACAGAAGTGTTAATTATTGATAATGTCGCTTATTTTAAAACCGACATAATATATTTCATTTATCCACTTTTTCCAAAATTTCTTTTTATCATAATGATTCAAAATCATAATAACCAAGTTATGGATTTCTTTCGATATTGGATTTATACTATTCTCAAAATAAATGACTCGTTTAATTGGAAAAAATTATGAAATAACATTAGGCAAAGTTACCTCCGTTGGTTCTCGACGACGCCGCTCCGCGTCGACGCCGATGCCGTACGAGGAGGCGTAGGTCGCCGGTGGTATCATCGGCGGTGCTTGCTGGCAGAACAGGCCCTCCATCTCGGCCCAGTCCAAGTCTGCCATCGGAGAATTCTGATGCTCGTTCGCCACCAAGGACCAGATGTTCCGTTTGCCGATCACCTGTGACGTGAGTTTACACCGCAAGTATTAACATCCTTCTCGATAAATTTCGGCAAAAATTGTTGTTGCATTCATGCAAAACTTTATTTTATAATTTTTATATTAATTCTTCTACTTAATCTTTTTTTTCATAAAGGTGTCGCGCCGGTTTTATGTATTGGAGCAACATTGCACTTAATCACCTTGTGATTCGGTATCTTGTTCCAGTTGATGGTCTTCATCTTCGTCTTGGGGGTGGGAATCTCCTGCTGCGGCAGCAGCCTGGCGTGATTGCTGGGAGGCTCGGAGGTAGGTGCGCGTGCGACAGGGGGCACACGCAGAGGTGGCGGCATCGGAGGCTCCATTGCAGCATCAGCGGTGGTGACGCTGGCGAAGAGCGGCGGCGGAGGCGGTGGCGGCAAGACAAAGCCGCCGCTCGGCGGCGCCGGCGGGGTCGGTGCCACCGGGACCGGAGGTGGAGGCGGCGGCGGCAAAGGTGGTGTCGGGTTATTCGCTGGCAACGAAGCTTTCCGCGACGGTCCGCACGTCTGGTCGGTGCCGCGACAATGACAGCATAGGTTCGCCTGGAAATTGGAAATACTTAAGCTTATATTAAACTTATATTAAGAATAGCTTATTTTAAGTGTACGTGTATCAATTTTAATGGCACTCAAATTTTCTCATGATATATTAATAACAATATGATATGATATCTTAATATAATATATTAATAATAATTAGCGAAAATCTCGAGATACAGCTAGTGAATTGTGACGTCAATTATAACTTTTGCTATTTAACAAATATTTAACAAATGATATTTCATTTTACGATCTTCCCTCAATTACACAAATCGTTTATTTTGGAAATAATATGAGTCCGATTTCGCAGGAAATCGATAATTTAGTTGCTATGCTTACAAATTAATATCAAAATAAAGAAAGCGAAAAATAGACAAAAATTGGATTGTCACTTTCAAAGTAAGCAGTTTATATTGTCAATAACTGATGCTTCTATACACATTTTCTTCTGGACTATAAGAGACTAAAAAAGAAGATCTCCTCGCAAATTAAGCACAGAGCAGAGGCAAGAAATTTCTACTCCATGAAAAGTGTTTTAATTAAAATTTGAAGACAAGTCCCGCTCTTCGGGATAGCGCGACGCAAGATCATATATCTCTTTGCGCGGTTTATGGAAGGAACGACTAAGTCCGCGAGTGTAAATGCACGTTTCGTGATTCATCGACATGAAGCGTGGTACGGGTTTCTTCTTTTATGGACTCACGTCTTTCGGTCAAGTACGGCAGAAAGTAAAAGTACCCCACCGGCGCAGCGGGGACGGGACGGGGCACGAGTGTTACATTAGTTCGCGTTAACGCGGTTGACATTGACGGTCTTCCCTTCTTCCCTCCTCTACTCTGCAAGTACTCACAAGTAGTCGAGAAATTTCGGTGATCGGGATCTGATGTAACGATGGTCGCGATCGAGGTCTCCTCCGCGGTGGCGCGACGTCCACCTGATTGTACAATCGGCGAGAGCCCGAAAAGAGTGAAAAAAATATCGCGGCGGATAAATTTATTATCGGCTCACGCGGGGGAAGACACACAGCGCGTAAGTGATAATTCCGACCCACCTTCACCGTGTCACAATGATCATTCCTAGAAGCGTTTAGCGCGGAACGTTGCGTAACGAATCGCGACGATAGTATTTCACGAAGAGACCAACGCGACGGACTTTCGATTTGCGCTTTGATCATCTCCCTCCTTTTGGCTCTGTCGTTCACGACGACACCATCTCGATGATTTTAACTGATTCGAAACATAATTATCATTTTCAATCATTTCTTGAAAAATGAAAAGAAAAAAGCGGACAGTTATGCGGGATGTAAACTGTTTGGAAATTTGACAAGATTTCCTTGGAAAAAAGGTCGAGACATCAATAGTTTTTGCAATCGACGCATACAAGCGATTGCAAAAGCTGCGCTTTTTGCTTCGAACGATTAAGTGTGGATAACAAAATTATCTTCGATCAATTTCAAGTAGACTTGAACAGAATTTGAGCTTTTGAGATCTGATTTGAGCTTTAACCACAAAGATATGTTAAAGGTACAAGAATAATTTGTGTCTGAGTGAGGTGCTTAGATAAAGTAATGATCTACCTCGACATTTTCGCTGAGGAAAAATTGCAAAATTGTGAGCGAGTGAAGGGCGCGGGCGCTCACCTGAAGACTAGGCGACCTCAGCAGCTTGGTTGCGTCCTCGCGGCTCTCCAGCAATGTGGCGCGATGCACCAGAGTCTCCGCGGTGTCCCATGCCAGATCACTGGCGGCGTCTTTTGGGTCGAGCCGCAGCAGATGCTGCAGGACACTCAGGAATGGTATCTCCTGTGGAGTATCTGCGACCTGAGGGCACGCTGCGTTTCGTCACACGTCTCATGGACCAACGCTCTTTATTCATGCTTGTCTGGAGCGGCGCTTAGAATAGCACCGATGGAGATTGACTGGTTGACACTGGCGGTTTAACGAGTGAACGGCTAACAACGCGACGCGATGTACTGCTCGCCTCGAGCGAGCGGAATTTACTCTCGAAGGAGGCGTCCGTTAATTACGGCGATCTCGCGTACGGCGAAGATACTTGCCGGAGACTGAAGATTAAACGATTCAATGACTCGTGTGATTAATCGCTAAGAAATTACTAGTCGATCTTTCTTTCTTATTAAACAGTACAGAACTCACATTATTTTCTTATTATTTCTTTTCTCAATATAAACATCACTTAATTTTTCAAACCTGGAAATGTCTCGAGCGCGAAGCGACTTTTACTTCTGGAACGAAGACACATACAAGATTCATCGGGAATATCTGTTGGAAGTGCCGTGTCGCGGAAGAGGGAAAATGTTGGAAACACAGGACGAAAACACGAGGTCTCATACCTGACCGAGGATGGCGTAGAAGACGTCCACGTGAGACGAGAGGTCGATCCCGGGCGGGCCGTGATTAGTGAGCTCCTCGTCGGTCTCCCGTTGATCGTCGAAGACGTCCAGCTGCACCCGCACGTCCGGCGCGTGGCTCTTCCTGCAAAGAACAATCGCACGCTTTCCCAATCCGAGGATATTTCAAGCCCTTAACACGTCGTTCTCCGTTCTATTTTCGGCGGAAGCGCACGCTCTCCTGCGACACGCTTGCGACCTCTCTTCGAAAATTCGGCCTTCTGCTCTTCCGCTAAAACGAGAAACGCGAAAGGAAGTCGCGTACGAGACGCCCGAAGGAATGAAGAAGAAGAAGAAGAAAGAAAGGAAACCAAACGCGACGCGCTCACGTTAACAATTTTCGCGCAGCTTTTCCACCAGCGGCGACTATGCGGCCGGCGAGTCTTCGCGCGCGCGAAGAAACAGCTGAAACAGTTGGAACGACCTCAGCGTCTATCGATGAGGTCCAAACGTCGCGGAGTGCTCGAATAGCTCGAACACTTCACATTCTACGGACACATTCTGCCGTCTCAAAGCGCACGGAAATAGTCCGCGGGCTATCCGGAGCACAGCGTCTCGGCTCTCAGCATTGATCCTCGAATCCAACAAATAGATTGGAATCTCCGGGGATACTGACGGGTGTGCATTGAAACATAGATTATCGATTACGGTGTCGAAGGGAAGAAGTTCCTCATCGTCCCTCGGTCGTCGCAGTTCGTTGTCGGATGCGTCCGCTCGGAAACGCGTATCGTAATCAAGGGTAATCGAGGGTCGAGGGTTCAGAAAGAAACACGCCGTTGATATTTGAACGCAAAGAAAGAAAAGAAGGAGAAATAGAGAAAGCAAAAGAGAGAAAGAGAGATAAGCAGCTGAACGTGGCGAACGATCTGGTAAGCTTCCAGCGTGTCCTACCGCGTAGTGTACCGAAATACTCGGCGCGGCGGTCCAATCCTGCCATCGATCTTCGCCACGAGCAAAACAGACGAGGGATAAAGAAGAGCACGACCGAGGAGAACGCGCCACGGGGCCACGGCCGTGACTCACGTGGGGAGCGACGACGCCGGCAGCGTCGCCCTGCAGCAAAAGGACGAGAGACACACACCGGGCTTCCCTAAAACGCGCCTTTCTCTCTTAAAATACACGAAATCGTCCGAGTGACCGTCCGACCGGGAGCCAGCCGCGCCTCGGGGTGAAGCCTCGCGCGGGATGGATCGCGAATATCTCATGCATTCCGCGGATTTTCCGCGCGCAGAAAGCTCTGGATCCAGCGCGGGACGTTCTATTTCCTCGCGGAGTCGAGCGCAGAGCATCTCGGCGGGGAGGCTGCACCAAGTGGAGCGCCGGGGTGATTCATCGGCGACGTGTTGAAAATACTCGTAGCCGCAGCTAATTAACGTCCGTCGTGTCACACTCGAATTGCAACCGCAGAAGTCGTGTCGCGTGGTCTTTGGATATTAATTGTCGATCACGGCTCGACGAGTCGAGCCGAGTCGAGATGAAGACGAGGTCCCTTTTCGTTTCTCTCCTCTCTTCTTCCTTACCGCTAGTTCCACCACCGGTCCACACGTGTCGAGCGTGCGGTGAAGGCTTCAAATGAAAGCTCCGGATATGGAAGGAAGAAGAGACGACGACAACGATCGACGACGACGACGATGATCGGCAAGAGTCTCGTTCCGATCGCGAGTCGAATCACGAAGACGGCAACACGGAGAACGCCGGCCGGCCGGCGCGTCGCGACGGCGGACGCGTTTCTGGCGATGCTACGCGTCGTTGCACCACGTCCGCTCCAGAGCGCGACGCGAGATGCGGTCGCAGGTGCATCGCCAAGGCAAGGAGTTAATTCGGGCTTTCCTCGCTCTCTCCGTGCCCCGCCGGCGCCGTGGCCCTTTTCTATTTTTCCTCCCTTTCTACCTCCCTTCCCGCTTTCGTCGTCCTTCTCTCCTTCTCTCTCCTCTCCTCTCCTGTCTTCTCTTCTCTTCTCTACTCTACTTTACTCTTCTCTTCTCTTCTCTTCGCTCGTCGAGAACGTTGCTGAGAATGTGGAGAGGGAGACGAATTGCCCGGATATACTCGATTCTATTTCTCGCCCATTGGCGTCGCACTGTCGCGCCGATGAAGGTGTCATCACCGCTCGCCTCCTCCTCGATCATTGGTGTAATCTTCGAGGAAACTTGAAGAGCGCGCGAATTTCTCTTGTTTGTCTCGTGATCTCGAGAGAAAACTGCCGTGATTTGAAAAGATTCCAACTCCTTCTAAAGAAACTTTCCAAAATTTGATACGGAGAAAGTAAGCGTTACTTAAGGATTGACGTAATATGGCTGTCTCTCTCCTACGCTCCTTATCACCTTATCACAACTCGTGAGAGTTTTACATAGTATTTATACCGTAAAGTTTTCTCAATCACTGCAGTTTTCCGTCGAGGTGATACTCGAGCACTCCTCTAAAAATGCAATTAACTAGTGTAATTAACGAATCGTCGTGTGTTTCACCATCAATCCGTTGGCACAGCGATCTCGCGCTACTCGATGTCGTCAACTAACGTGACTCTAGATCCGCACTCGAGCTGAATTCGATCGACGGCCGCTCAGAGAGATCTTCTCAAGCGAAATTATCAGTATTACCGGATCATCTCTTGCAGATTCGTTCTTATTTCTTGCACGTTGGAGCAAACGGATTCGCTCGCACGATCGCCTCCGAACGTACATGGTCCGACTACGAATTAATTTCTGTGAGTCACGTTAGCTAGAGCGCGATTACCGGATCGCGCTAATGGTGCTGGCGGCTGTTTGCATAACAGTGCGTACTGATAAGCAACGTACATGATAGCCGTTAACAATCGTGTTTAATCGAGGAACACCGGAAGGTGCGAAAAAAATTTCGCTTGAGAAACGAGAGCCTGAAACAAGAACGATTCTGCAAAGAATCGTCCACAGTTTTTTGCACGCCAAGACAACATTTCTTCACGTTAGATATGAATTAGCAAAATTGTAATATCTTACGTTTTGCACAAAAGATTGCAAAGATATTCGAGAGATACAGTATAATCAATTCCGCCCATCCTAATGTTTGTGTCCACCCTGAATCGTTTGTGCAAACGCGTGGATGTCTCACCTCTTCCGTCACTTGAGAAATGTGAGAGACCGAGATTATTCGGAAGTGTGCGACACTTGTACTGAGAATATTATTTGGATTAGTGCATGCAGGGAAGATGACATCCAGAATCACCGCCGCCACGAAACAGCATATTCTCCCTCGTTAGTGTACCAACCAATCCATGGTGTAATTATTTCTGCGTGCGCTCGACGTTACGTAGCGTGCAAAGGAGGAAGGTGTGGGTACAATGAAGCATAACCTTTCGTAACACGTTCATTATTATTTATTATTCCACAATGTTAAAGTGGTTAATAAGTTAATGCCGCGAATCCGGGTCGGCGGTTGGTATACTCACCGCAGCTCGTTCAGGATCGGCAGGAGCTTGAGTCCTGGAACGAGAAAGCACCCGATTCGGTGATACCGTGCGAAACCTCCGACGACTCCGTAGAATCGACGATTGTAGGAATTTCGAATCGTGTCTTTGCGCTTAAGATTCCACTTGAGGCGATGTCGGAGTGCCGTCAGACAACCGTAAAAGTCCTTTCTACTCTCTTAAAGTGAATCAGCAAATAGTCACAGATATCAGTTATGAATATAGCACTGAGCACTTTCAGTGCTATACTTGTAACTGTAAATCAGTATATTCACTGTTTCATTATTATATTCACAGTATATTCACTGTTTTCAGTGATGTTTGACTGCTTCATATTAAGAGAATACGTCACATCGTTGACTGCACCGATTCAGAAGCCCTTTCGCGCACGGTTAAAATACACGTTCTGAGAAAGTGCGCTATCATAATACTTTTACAGGAAAAAATTTAGAAGTTAGCTAAAAGTTAGCTGACTTTTCCTAAGACAATTTGTACCTTGTATAAAAGTTCCGCGGTCAGTATAGAAAGGGAAAGAAAATGATAATACACTACAAATTGTTCATAGGAACAAACGTCCAGTATTCAGAAGTATAAATTTAGAAGCTTAAGGAAAGTATCGTATGTTAAGAAAAATTACATACACGAATTTCCCAAGAAGTAGATGATAAAGAGCAGTTTAGCTGTACTTTACAGATACTGCACTAGCGGTGTCAGTAGATGTGTATATACACACATGCTAGCATAAATCCAATGTGTCTATACATGTTAACATGAAGTCAAACGAAACATCATTAACGCGTTCAATTCAGCACCCGCGAACTACTATTATGTGTATGATACACTGCTCTCTTTTATCTACACACTGCGGCTTCTGAAAGCACTCCGACATCCTCTCAGGATCTTTACATTCGTCAATTTCGGCTCCAAACCAGTGGCATCAATTTCGACTCTTGTCACAACCGATTACTGCGCAAATTTGTCGGTCAAATGGCTGTCAAACTTATTTGTCTAAATTGTTTCGCAAGCAAGTGCACGTGCAAAATTCCAAAATTCCATCACACCCACCATGCCCCCCAATGAAGTTCCATCATAGTCAGCGGGGTGCCATAGAATCGTCTAAAAATCGCGAGTTGAGAGAAGAAAAACAGCCGGTAATGGAACTTTCGCCGTGGCGTACGCATTAATTCTCCGGCGGCGAGTCATTAACGCTGAATCGAGAGGTCCCGCGAGATTTATCTGCCGGGCCAATTAACTCAAACTACATTCGGGCATATCGAGAGATCGCCCGAGGCGCGTCTCGCGCGGATCGGCCGTGTGTACTCCGCGAGCGCGTCGATTTTGATTTGCTAACGCGACTAATGCTAATGGGACGAGTAAATCACGGCCGTCTTCGAGCGATATATTTACTTCCTCCGCCTCGCGAATGAAAGAACGTTTAAGAAAACGCGCGATCGTCAAGTAGTTAATCCCGGGGCAATAAGGAAGCGAGCAAAGGCGAGCGACTCGATGGCACCCGCGCGAGGAGGAGCCGGCTCGAGTGGCGTTTTCTTTCACTCACCGATGAACTCGTTGCGAATACGTATGCGATCCTTGAGCACCGGCGTCGAGATGACCAAACAATTTATGAACGCCAGCAGCGCGGTCTGGTAATCCTCGGCTGTCGCTTTCTGCAGCTCGTCGACCACGACTCGCAATCGATAACGCTCGCCCTTCCGTTCCTGCAGCCGAATACATGAGTCTCGTGAGTTTCGCGTGAGTTATCACGCTCTGTTCTGGGAAAACGTCTCGAGATATCGCCGATTCCGCCCGCACGAAACAAAGACGTCTCGCATCGCGTCGACCGACGTTCTTGCCACGCGAGATAATTAACGGCGAATTCGCAACTTCGCTGAATGATTCGGCTTGATACGAGCCTTTAGCGCGCGAAAGGCTGTCTCATTTACAATTCGAAATGAAAAAAGAGAATTAACAAGCGAGAATGATTCGCGCGTGAGGCGCCAATGGTTCTCGAGTTGAGTGTCGAAAACTCGCCCGTCGGATCGCGCAGCGCCAACGGGACTGCTTGCAAAATGAGGATCGTTAAAATCTCCACAAACACCTACAAAAATGCACGCCTCTTATTTTGAAACGCCTCGCGAGCCGACGTCCGACGTCGAGAAATCGAAGAGGATTGCTCTCGAGTATCTTTTCCTCTCGCTCTCTCTCTGCTTCTTCTCGGTCGGAAGAATTCAACGCCGGCGGTGCGACCGCGCTTCACGCCGTCCTCTGCGTCCGTTTCCTGAGCGCATGCAAATTGCTCTTGCCAGGCGATAAAAAAATATATATTTCACAATGCTCTCGTGAGCTCGCGCGACGCGTTAAACAATGGGAAACATTACGGCAATTCACTCTTACTCGCGTGGCGCGCGCGCGCACGAACACACGGAGGTATATTACAGTGTCGCTCGTTCTTTTGTTCATCGGAGGGAGACCTTGAACTGTGACTTTTACCTAAGCTCGTGGCACGCGGCACTTTTACAATGAGCAGATATGAGCACTCTTTGCATCTGAATGCAAAGCCGTCCTCCCCGATGATCCTTCACGGACGACTCGTCCTCGTGACGTTCGTCAAGTTGAACGAAACCGAGAATAAAAATCGCGCGCTCTTCGGCCCGACTCATTCGTTCGTTTATCGCGACATTAGACGGTCGCACCTGGTAGGTGTGAAGAGTATCGATGGCCCTCTGCCTGCCATCCTGACTGTAGACGCAGAGCGCCGACAGCAACTCCACGACTTGCTTCTTCACGGACGGGCATGCCGTGTCCAGTGCTGCAATCGAGAGTGCATTGCTGTGCATTGCTGTGCATTATAGCCTTGGCTAAGGCGCGATACACAATCGCGCTAATGCGAGATACACAAAGAGGATCGCAGGGATTAACGGGGATCGGAAAAAGGAAAACGGACCATGTACCTGAGGCGAGCTTGACGCAATAATCAGGATTATCTACGATGTAGTCGAGACCGACGTGGGAGTCCATGTTGACTGCTGCATCCGCGGACAACTGCGCTTCCAATCTGTAATAGAAGAAGCGCGAAATTTTAAGCGTGTTCTTTTTCTTCTTAGACTCCCAAAGACGTCACACTTCTAACAGGAGTAATCTTGTTTAATCAGGATCAGGAAAGCTCCTCTTAGAGCCGATTTTTCAATAGCAGTTTAAACTTGGATTCAAGTTTAAACTCTATTCTAACAATGCGTTTGTTTTGTTTAAACAGAGTTTAAGTTGAAATCCAAGTTTAAATTCCGGCTATTGAAAATCCGGCCCTTAGAGAGAAGAAAACTTTTTAAAAGAAACTCATTATTCATTTTGTGAAAAGTGACTCATTACTGCTATAGTTACTTACAAGAAGTAACAATTCGTTTCTGTTACTTTTTTTATCAAATTATGAAGACTGTTCTTCTTCACGATTTGCTTTCTATATCATGCATACGTCTTCTTTATTTGCAAAGTAATGACAAGAGTAACGATTACTATTCGTTACCGTCATCATTGTTAATGAGAAAACAACGCCGTTAGCAAGTTGTTACTAGAAAAAATAACTCGTAACAATGACGACGTTAGAAGTAACGTACCACTTCCCCCCCAACCCTGCTTCTAATTAACTTCGTAAATAATCAATCGACGGGGGATGAGGCGAGCTTCGTGAGAACGCACTTTCTCTCTATTCCTCTTTCTCTTTCTCTTTGCGTCCTTCGTTTCGACGTCTTCGAGTATTCCGTTGCCTTCGTTGCAACGCGAATTTATCGCGTAAATGGCGAAGCACCGATACGCGTCATTAACGACGGATAATCGCGGGACGGGTGTCGATATTTCACTGGTGTCGAGTTATCGCGCTTAAAAAGCGGACAAAATATCGGCCGTCTCGACGTCTAACGGTGCGCGCCTGTCTGATTCATAAAGTGCTTGATCGCTCGTTCGCAATAAACGCTAATTACAACCGGTGTCGAGTACCTGTAAAAGGAAACGCCGCGTTATCGCATAATTCTTCTTAATCTCCCATTAAAGCGAGACGCGCTGCCGCGGTGGAAATAGATACTGTGCGAGCGCGCGCACGGCAATCGCAACGCCCGGTTGATGTTTCGCAACGGACATACTGAACTTTTCTTACCATAATTAATACCCCGATGACGACCGCAAAACTCTTCCCCGTCTGCGTACGCTCTTTTTCTTTCCCTTTTATTCGGCGTTATACAATTTTATTCAACGAAGTTATTTCAGCGTTATGTCAACCTATAAGCCGATCGTTGACACTTTCGTTTAAAACTGCGTAATTCATGTAATTTGTCTCTCCTGCTTTCTTATGTAGAATCTGGCAATCTTCACTTTTGTACTACTAAAGTTTTGAAGGATTTCAAGGCTCAAACTCTACGCTGAGAGAAAAAATATCTGAAAAATAAATACTTATTTGATAGGTGTTAATTTATTCATACAAATATAAAATACTTTACAAATAAGAAATACACATTTTCTTGAAACTTCAAAAAAATCTTAGCTTTTCACGGAAGCAATTATTTATTCTACTTAAAAAAAAATATTTAGATTTAAGTAAATATGTTAAGTAAATGAGTATCTACAGAGTAAATATTTACTATTTTTTATATATCTTCTTTCTCAGTGTGTACTCTGCTTTCTCTCTCTCTAAGACGCGTTAACTTAATAAACGATCGCTTTTAGGCGAGGCTCGAAAACCCGGTCTTACGTCACCGCGACGCAGGGAGGAAATAGGACTCTGAATGATTAACTTTCGCGTTAGGACTTAATAGGATGGCTGGATCTGATATGTCGAAAATGTCACCTACTGAGCAAGTCCGTGTAATACTGTGCAATTATATAAATTATTTTCGTATTATGTCTATATACGTGTGACGTTCCGTCATTGACGTCTCTCTCTCCTGTCATCGACAGGTAATTTAATCATCAATTTGGGAGAAATATTCCTTGATGGGAGCTTGACATCTGTGACGGATCTTCCGCGATTATTTGCCGTGACTCTTCGATTTATAGCCTTAAATTACCCAACAATCGAGTCAAATTAAACTTTTGCTACAACAGGAAATAATTCCGTGATAAAGGAGCTGTTTACAACCTGGAACATCAATTCGTCGAGAGACTCCTCTGTCTCGACTGTTAGGTGATTCTGCAATTTGAGACGCACCTCCGCGAGTTTTGAAAGTGATTACGCGGAGAAATCAACTTCGATTCTTCTTGTGCACACTGGGGATTTCGTATCGAAGCGTTTTGTCAAACGAATCGTCAAGAATAGATTCCGTCAGAATTCAATGTTCCTCTCTTGCGTTTGATTTTCAAACGCTGGAATCTTTATTGCAATCGACCTCTGCCTTTTTCGACGAACCAACTTGATAAGCATTCAGTCAATAAACCGATCATTCCCATCAGTTAAACCCACTCGTGCCGAAAACTCGCACGGGTCCCGTCATAGAAATGCAAATACGGCCGCGACTCGAGATAAAAACGCTAACATCCGTTACGATGAAAGAAGACGATGCGAGTTCGTCCGCTCGCCGCCTCTCGCACGACGAGCCCGCATGCGTGTGTGACTCAATTGAGCAAAAACAAATTTCCTAGGCGGCCTACGGTCTACGGTCTGCGGAGAGAGAAAGAGAGACTGTGATCGCTTTGTATTAAAGCGTGAAAACGCTTCATTTACGGCGCGAAGATTAATGATTCTCGGAGCCGAGTCGCTCCAAGTGCGAGCGCGTTCGCTCTCCAGCTCGATAAAACCTCGAATTCGCAATAACAAGTGGAGTGGATCGAGGCTGGAGTGAGGTCTAGGTTGGAGCGCGCGTGTCCGTACAGTGCGTGCGTACAGTGCGTGCGCGTAGAAGTCATTATACGTGTTTTCGACCTCGTCTGCGTCGTACACAAGGAAGATCCTCCCGCAATTAATTTTTTCTTTTTTAGTTCCGGCTATGATTTATTGCGAGCGACATGAATAAAATCCAAAAGCGGTGTCCAAAGATCTGGGAAGAGGAAAAAAGGTGCACGCAGAAAAAGGATTAGCAGGAGGAGCTAAGCTAAGACGTTTCTTTGAAACAGGGAGTTAATCAAGCCTAATTTATTCGCTGTTTGAACGTTATACAGCGAGAAATATTCGCTGGTAAAATTAAGTATAATCAGTGGAAGAAAAGAGTGGCGACACTCTTGTTTGGACAAATTGTGAAACGCATTTGGTATTGAACGAGTTACTTTTTTAAATAATTTTCTCGAAAGAAAAATTTCCCTATTGAATCCAATACGCGTTTTGAAATTCATCAAAGTAAAAGTGTTGTAATCTTTTCTTTGATCACACTTAAAATACTTGGGAATAGCTGTCACTCTCTCAACTGCTCGTGCTAGTGCGCATTTTTAATTTTAGATAATGAATTTTGTCTGTAACGGCCAACTTTTAGCAAAACGATCAGTCTTTCGAATCAACTGCTGAGATTTAGTTGATAAAATTGAGTTATTCATTTTGCATGTATGTTCCACACATCGACCAGGATTAAAAAAGATCCTGCCGGTGAATACAGGCTCGATTCTTACGACCACTCCAAGTCCCAAAGCGAATTGGCCCCGAATTATGCTAAGTGGCCCCGAAGCAGACGTATATGACTGCTCGAGAACGAATGTCAAAAAAACTTATCTAGAAATCTTATCTGACCTTCACCCACGTAGGCGTGAATAGATAGAAGGTTCCTTGACATTCAACCTGCCAGTTCGCACGTATACTTTTAACGAAGGCACTTGAGAGCTTCAAACTCATTCGATCGCTGCTCGATACCGTTCGGAAGTATCTACCGCTTCCGCTTCTTCAAGTACTCGTAGACAGCTCGAATCTGTCGGGTTTAATTTTGCTTGAAAATATTACAAAGAGAAATTCCGCCTCATATATATATATATATATATATATATATATATATATATATATATATATATATATATATATTTCTCTCTCTTTTTCATCTCATCTATCAATGTTTTCAACTTCGTTTCAAAACGACTCTTTGTGATCCTGCGTTGTGTTTACCTCGACATCGCGTTTTGTTCCAGCCAAACCAGAATCCCTAACTAATCCAATATATCCGTTGCATTGATTAGAGATTCTAAAACTCGACATCCAAAGCCCGAGATTCTGAAGCGAACGCAAACCACTTGACGATTCTATTGTCAAGTAAGTGAATTTTTACGAAACGCCTGCGGAAGGAAACGTCAAAGATCATTAAGATTATAGAAGGCTAAGTGCACTAACTATCAGTTATGCTTGGAAAGAAATCTCTTCTCCTCACGCAATCGCACCGGAAGTTGGCGAATGTGTGCGGCACATAAGGCGGACTCGCCGTTATCGGTCGAATTGGTCCCATCGGCGGCAGCAGGCCGGCCGGCCGGCCGGGGCGCGCGAGAGGAAGAGCGCTACGGGCTGGTAGGGAGGGAAATATAAGGGGAAAGACCATAGGATTGCGTCACCGCACACATGCACATACCTCGCTAGTCACGCTTAAAAATAGACCGCCGGTCGGATATTAAGGACCACGCGGTAGCGGTGGCAGGCCGCGGAGAAGACGCGCGCGGCCGAAAGCCGCAACGATGACGGAGCGGCTGCGATTCCGAATATAACGCAAAAGCAGGTAGAGAGATAGAGGTTGTCGCGTACCTACGTACCTACGCACGGCCACGTTGACGCGCAACGTTCGTACGCGAACGATCAAATTTGCCTGACGTCGTCTCGCTTCTTGACTCAGAATCGTTCCTTGAGGACTTGTGAACAAGAGACGATGGCTTTCTGCTTGGGGAAACGTAAAGAATCGGCACGTTGCGTTTCATGAGATTTCTCTTTGTCATACAATCATTTCAGCAAACAATCGCGCATATGGTAACCGGCAGAGTCTTGAAATCTGCAGAGTTTTGTGAAGATAACGTTAAAGAGTTTGTTGTAATATGGCAATTCAGGCGGTAAACATATATATTTTGAGGTAGATGTAAATATTTCTTTTCACTAATTTAAATTTAATAAATTTGCTTTTCACTTAAATTTAGAATATCCACACGTAATTATTTATGGAACGACCGATATTATCAATATTGCTATGATAGTTATGAGAGATGGATGGTGTGACATTGCTGCGTCTTACTAATTTGCATATAGAACATAATCAGTTGCATGTAACAAATTAAATATACGGTTAATAGAAAATGATCTTCTCTCTCCTCAAGATGATGAGCTGACAAACGCATGTATCACAAATTGCGTTCATTTCTATCTTTAAACGTTCAAACTTCGAGATAATTGGGACAGATCAGCGCAACGTGATCGACGTACCAAAAGAGAAAACAGTAATTTCGAAAACATCTGTGTCTACGTGCATTGCGTTCCGGAAGAAACGGAACTCCACGGGGACGAGCAGGAGCGAAGGAGCAGTCTTTTTGTTTACACGGCTTGTTGCGCGACTCGACCGCTGGTGAAGAACGAAAAGGATCGACGCGGGTCACGACACGTCCTTGCGAACGCGGTCGCTCGGTACCATCGCCATTAATGCACTCGGATGCACGCACTCGAGCGGACAGGCGGGTGGGCACTCGCAATGATTCACGCGAGTGCACCTCGCCGCGTGCTAAGCACGCCCCGTACGGAGAGAGCTTCCTGCGAGAATATCGTTCTCGAGGTGCTCGTGCGGCTACGATGACGGCGACGATGACTACGACGACGACGGCGACGGCGAGGCGACCTCGAGGAACGAGCGCGAGCGCGCGTTTACAGCCGCTGCCCATCTTAGGAAGGCCGACTTAAGGTGCAAAAAACCAGGTGCGGTCTAGTTTCTTTTTTCAGACGGCGGGGGGCCCGATGGGCCTTCCGGAGGATCGCACGGCCTCGCTAATTGAATCGTTCGCACCTCACACGGCTGCGCTACGCCGCGACGAAAGTCGGATCCCACGACAGAGGGACGGGAATCCGCTCAGCTTTTACGCTCCCGTGAACTCCTGGTCGCGCTCGCCTCGCGACACTGACGAGAACGGGGAACGACACCTGGTGTGACGCGGCGTTTCTCTTTGTTTTCCCGTGGGAGTCCCGAGCCCGGCGATTACTTTGGAGCGGGTAATTTTAATAAAGACAGGTTATACAACGTGACAACGCGTTCCGCGACGAAGGGAGAATGTGGTGTCGCTCCCTCTGCCATCGAGTAATCTCGGTCCCTCGAGACAAGAGAACACAAGGGAAACAATGGGGCGACAATTAAAATTAAAATAGTCGAGCACGAATCGGGGCACGTCGCGAGACCGAGGGATTTTGCGTGGGACAGAGCTTCTGAAAGGCGGAAAAGAAGCGCCTTCGCGGCTGCCGCTCGGTCGACAGGACTGGCTTATTAGGCGGCCGCACGAGTCTGTTATTGTAGGACAACAATGCGAGATGCCGAAGAAAGAACTATTCTGAATCGCTCGCGGTAATATATATGGCTCGGAGGAAATCTTCGTTTTTCTACACGCTCTGACGCATGCGGAGGCGGAGGTGGCCGTTTATACCAGCGGCCAGATCCTTGAGAGAAACAGTCGGTCGATCTTCTCGAGACATTTAACTAAATGTTACCAACACGAGAAATGTGTAAAAAGCACATGTATAAAAATTATATATAAGATTCAAAATTTATCGCAAACCTTTCAGAATGATAATGATATTAGAACGCAGCCAAACACACTTGGATAACGCGCGGTGGTCGAACAGAAAGACATCGGAAGGATTTAAAGTTTGCAGAGTTTCATAAAGGTGCAATTGAAAAATCAATCCTGAGATAGCGAGATGTCTAATTCGAACGCATAAATTTCGGAGCAAATTGAAATATTCCTCGATTTTCGTTCAAATCTAAAGTACCAATGCGCGTTTAGTTACTACTACGAAATAACTACGACAATTGACACATCGATAGATGTTGTCACCGGGTACCGGTTGTGGCACTGCCGCGTCTTATAAATTTACGTCTAACGACTTATAATCAACTGCAAATATAGCAAATTAGTAACATGACATCTTAATTTTACAGATGTCCCTCCGGATCTCTTCCGAATCTCTTTCGAATTCGCTCAGTGAGGATTAATACAATCTCTACGGGCGAAACTAGAAGATTCATGGCGCGTCGCGCCAATTACGGATTATGTCGCGACGAAGTGGACGCGACAGCTTCTTCTCCTCTTCTTCGTCTTCTTCGTCCTCCTCTCCCGCTCCTTTCGAAGCGCGTTCCGCGCGCGCGCTCGCGCGAGGACACTTTTCCCGAAGGCGGGAAAAACGCAGGCGCCGCTGCGCACCAGCGAGGATGCACACACGAAACTGCATTCGGCAGGTTAGCGGCAGCAATGATCGCTAATTGTGGGCAGCGTAGGAAGGCGCGTGCGTGTGCACGCGTACGCGTGTGCGAGTAAAATGGCACTCACGGCGGTCGCGGGATACCATATCGGGCACCTTGTTGACCTCGCCTCTCTTCTCTCCGTCTCGCCCGATCGGCCTGATCGGTTCTGTCCTCCCGTGCGCTCACACACATACACACATACGCCACATACGCAAACACCATACCGCATCACGCTCACTCTCGGCTCTCCTTCTCCTCCCTTCCCACGTCTTTCACTCGCGCGCGCGCGCGCGCGCGACAAAAGAGGTTTCGGCTGTCGCCAATGTCGTACTCCACGGCCTCAGCGTGTCGCGACGGTGAGAGATGAAGAGTACTTGACGCGATCCCGATCCCGACGATGCCCCGCGAATTTCCTCGGGGAAACCGCGGCAGAGCCACGCGTCTCCTCCTCGGAAAGAAATGAATAGGGAGGCTTTCGCAACGGCGCTGAGTAACGCGGAGGAGCGCGCATGTTCTACTCTAGGACGGAGATGTGGGACATGTGTGGATTGCTGTATAGGAAATTGTCAGCGAGCAGAGTTTCCCCGCTGGGGAAATCGGAATCCGCGATCCCGAAAACAAATTTCATGGAACATTTTCACGAAGGAATGGGCGGAACGGGAAAAGAATCAGCGTAAGAAACTAAGACGTAAACGTGGCAGCCAAAGCCTGTATCAATAGTCGTCAGTCGAAACTTGTCCCACGTGAGATACTCAGATCTGAATTTAGAGTTGGATTGAGTTTTTTATTTGAATCTTATAATATAAGAGAAATTATACTTGAAATTAAAATTCAGAAGAAAAACTCACATCAAATTCTAAATTCGAATCTGCATATCTCACCTTAAGTAAATTTCAAGTAACGACTATTAATATGAATCTAGGATGTTTTTTTGAAATAGGAACGGTATGTTTGATTCTTAATTCCGATGTTTACCGTCCCCGTAACATCGAGATATCTTAGATTAAGAATTGAATCGAACGGCTGCGGCAGTTTGAACTAAACTCGGCACACTCAGGCCTTATTATCATAGATATTTGCTGAACACTTGGCGATTCGACATCGAGAAACGCGGAAAGGAAGATTGCGGATCGTAAATCACGGATCATTCAGAATTCTATTATCGAGGATCCTTAAGGAGAATCCAACGGGTTCTTCGGAAGGGATCACTCCGATGAACATGGCCGAGTGTGTAGCTTGCGAGAACACGAGATAAAGAGCGCCGAAATAAGTGGACATAAATCAGAGTGCAGAAGAGACGGCGTCCCGTAGTTCGAAATATTTCACGTTTGTCGATTTCTCAGTCGCTTCGTCGCTGAAGGAGCCAAGGAGGCTCATGAAGGAAACACGATGCGCCGTGAAAAAATTCGGAGTCGATAATTCCAAACGCAAATATCGCATGCAGAAATCGCTTCAAGCTAGAAAAACAAAGGAAGAATTTCACGTGATCGTATTAATTGAAAGATGAGGTAATGAGGAATGTATAATGATTAGGCGCGGCGCGTATAATTATAGTCCCTGGAGGTATCGCACCTTGTAAAATCGACACGGAGGAGGAAAATAAAGAGTCGCAAGTCAAAAAATAGAATTCAACGAATCGACTAACCCCTTCACTATCGACGACGAGAATTCTCGTCGTTGGTAGTGGAAGGGTTAATTACGATCGCGATTGCTCAAGTTCCAATTTTTAATCCACAATCTGCGATCTCTAACACCTGGTCTAATAGGGGCTTGACGCGAGGCCGAATGGGAGCGGACGCGCTTACGCACTTTAAAGCGTCGAAAAGGAACGTTCCGGTGAGCCAAGCGATCTTTCGCAGCTGCGCGAATGCCGACGAATGCAGAAGCGAGCGATCGTAAATCGCCCTGTTTGTTCGCAGCGCGCACGTGCGTACAGAGGCCGGCTCGATATTTTCGTTGTTATCCATTAGCGGAAAAGGCGAAGTAGGTAATGGAAGGCCATGTACGGGCGCAGCCACGGCCGGCGCGGGATTTTCTGTTCTGCTCCTTTTTGTCCCGCTGCGTGTTATAATGTTCCCGACGTGTGAACCGTCCTGGTCTTTCGATTTGCGTTTTTCAGCTTAGAGAAATTTTTATTTTGGATCGGGAAGCGCGGACGGAGCGAGTGAGAACGACTGAGCGAACGAGAAGAGAGAGAGAGAGAGAGAGAGAGAGAGAGAGAGAGAAAGAGAGAAAGAGAGAGAGA